>NC_088409.1:98883687-98986187 GCF_034236695.1 Oncorhynchus nerka
GTTGACCCTGATACATGTCGACCCTGTTGACCCTGATACATGTCGACCCTGTTGACCCTGATACATGTCGACCCTGTTGACCCTGATACATGTTGACCCCGTTGACCCAGATACATGTTGACCCTGTTGACCCTGATACGTGTTGACCCCGTTGACCCTGTTGACCCTGATACATGTTGACCCCGTTGACCCTGATACATGTTGACCCTGTTGACCCTGATACATGTTGACCCTGTTGACCCTGATACATGTTGACCCTGTTGACCCTGATACATGTTGACCCTGTTGACCCTGATACATGTTGACCCTGTTGACCCTGATACATGTCGACCCCGTTGACTCTGTTGACCCTGATACATGTTGACCCCGTTGACCCTGATACATGTTGACCCTGTTGACCCTGATACATGTTGACCCTGTTGACCCTGATACATGTTGACCCTGTTGACCCTGATACATGTTGACCCTGTTGACCCTGATACATGTTGACCCTGTTGACCCTGATACATGTCGACCCCGTTGACCCTGTTGACCCTGATACATGTTGACCCCGTTGACCCTGATACATGTTGACCCCGTTGACCCTGATACATGTCGACCCTGTTGACCCTGTTGACCCTGTTGACCCCGTTGACCCTGTTGACCCTGATACATGTTGACCCCGTTGACCCTGATACATGTCGACCCCATTGACCCTGATACATGTTGACCCCATTGACCCTGATACATGTCGACCCTGTTGACCCTGATACATGTCGACCCCATTGACCCTGATACATGTTGACCCCGTTGACCCTGATACATGTTGACCCCGTTGACCCTGATACATGTTGACCCTGTTGACCCTGATACATGTTGAGCCCGTTGACCCTGATACATGTTGACCCTGTTGACCCTGATACATGTTGACCCTGATACATGTCGACCCTGTTGACCCTGATACATGTTGACCCTGTTGACCCTGATACATGTTGACCCTGTTGACCCTGATACATGTTGACCCTGTTGACCCTGATACATGTTGACCCTGTTGACCCTGATACATGTTGACCCCGTTGACCCCGATACATGTTGACCCTGTTGACCCTGATACATGTCGACCCTGTTGACCCTGATACATGTTGACCCCGTTGACCCTGTTGACCCTGATACATGTTGACCCCGTTGACCCTGTTGACCCTGATACATGTTGACCCCATTGACCCTGATACATGTTGACCCCATTGACCCTGATACATGTTGACCCCGTTGACCCTGTTGACCCTGATACATGTTGACCCCGTTGACCCTGTTGACCCTGATACATGTCGACCCCATTGACCCTAAAACATGTCGACCCTGTTGACCCTGATACATGTCGACCCCGTTTTTGCTTTTAAACATTTTTTAAAGATGATAAACTTGATTTTCCCGTGGGATCGTTGTTGTTGTTGTTGTTGTTGACGTCAACAGCTGCATTAGTCTTCCACAGTGGACCACAGAAAACCACCACGAGACCAACACAGTGTACCATGCCAAGTAGAGGAAGGGGAGGAATCAACCAGCTGTTATGGTATTGGAGGGCTTAGGCCTTCTCCAACCACTGCCCCAGACAGACTATGATATGCTCTCATGATTGCTTGGTTAGCCCCTGGTTTCTAATAATATAGCATGAGTATGAACATTAAACGATCATTAAGCAACTGTCTTCTCTACAATATACAGTCAGATTTAACAAAATTATGACCCATTTTATCAAAAGTAAAACTGAACAAAAATAGAAATGCAAGTTCAAATAAGGAAATCAGTCGATTTAAATACATTCATTAGGCCCTAATCTATGGATTTGACATGACTGGGCAGGGGCTCAGCCATTGGTGGGCCTGGGAGAGTATAGGCACACCCACTGGGGAGCCAGGCTCAGCCATTGGTGGGCCTGGGAGAGTATAGGCACACCCACTGGGGAGCCAGGCTCAGCCATTGGTGGGCCTGGGAGAGTATAGGCACACACACTGGGGAGCCAGGCTCAGCCAATCTGAGTTGTTCCCCACAAAAGGGCTTTATTACATACAGACAGAAATATTCCTCAGTTTCATCAGCTGTCTGGTTGCCTGGTGTCAGACAATCCCGCAGATGAAGAAGCCAGATGTGGAGGTCCTGGGCTAGCCTGGTTAAACGTGGTCTGTGGTTGTGATGCCGGTTGGACGTACTGCCAAATTCTCTAAAACGACGTTGGAGGCGGCTTATGGTAGAGATATGAACATTCAATTATCTGGCAACAGCTCTGGTGGACATTTCTGCCAATTGCACCATCCCTCAAAACTTGAGACATCTGTGGCGTTGTGTTGTGTGACAAAACGGCACATTTTAGAGTGGCCTTTTATTGTCCCCAGCACAAGGTGCACCTGTGTAATGATCATGCTGTTTAATCAGCTTCTTGATGTCCCACACCTGTCAGGTGGATGGATTATCTTGGCAAAAGGAGAAATGCTCACTAACAGGGATGTAAACAAAATTGTGTACAACATTTGAGAGAAATAAGCTTTTTGTGCAGTATGGAACATTTCTGGGATCTTTTATTCCAGATCATGAAACATGGAACCAACACTTTGCATGTTGCGTTTATATTTTTGTTCATATAGATTGTAGTTGTTCCCAGTTCATGATGTATTTTATATGCTATAGCAAGTGAATGGAACTTGCATGGTATGATAATGGAGGTTAGGCCTATTGTAGATATTGCAATATAGCTTATAATGAACTAATTTAAGCTAGGTATTATTTCACATCAATATTGGACATTACACCATTTTCTCAAAGCAACCAAGCCCAACATATATGTTATAGGCAGCACCATGTGTAACTAATGGACAGGTAACGTAGATATACTGTAACTACGGTAGTCACCCTGTCTCACCTCTCAGACGTGTTTCCATGGGAGCGATCAGGTGCACGGAGGACTGGAATCGCCGACGCCAAAAGGTGTAGGCTATATTTGCGCCTGTAAATATAAGCATCAACAACATAATAGGATTACAGAACGGAGAACTAAGGACCACGAGCAGGATATTATAGACTTTTAGCTAAAACGGGAATGACGAGTTACCGGGTAACCAAGGAACCGCTGTTGGTAAGGCGCCCAGCGTTAGTCCCAACGAAGTGGAAACGAGAACCACTCTGTTGAATGACTCGGTCTACCGGAGAGAACCGCGCGTTAACAACGTTAATCGAAGTCAGCCTATAATTGGAAATTAAATTGAAAGCAGTAAAGCGGGAAATACTTAATATACCTGCGCCTAAAGACGTCATGGGTGCGATCGTGTTCGCGTGGATGTACATATAATTTGGTCTGAAGACCGTTTGGCGCTCCGAGTCAACACAAACAGCAGTGAGTACATATATAGTGATTGTAGTGAGTAGGATGTACATTTCTCTGAAATAACAAGCTCAAAAGAAGTGTTGTTCCTCCTGTAGGACCTCAGTGAAACGACAGATCCGAAGGCTACGTATTCAGAATATCAGTGAAAGAAAAAAAAAAAAAAGTGTTTTGTGTGTGACAGGTTACGTTCCTCACCTGTCTGATGGAGAAGTATGACAAGCTGGCCAAGATTGGAGAGGGTTCATACGGTGTGGTGTTTAAATGCAGACACAGGGAATCCGGACAGATAGTCGCCATCAAGAAGTTTGTTGAGTCAGAGGATGACCCAGTCATCAGGAAGATAGCACTGAGGGAGATACGCATGCTGAAGGTAGGAGAGATACACACACACACACACACACACACACACACACACACACACACACACACACAGACAGACAGACAGACAGACAGACAGACAGACAGACAGCACCCTCTCACCACCCACTGTGTTCATCCCTGCAGCAGCTGAAGCATGTGAACCTGGTTAACCTCCTGGAGGTTTTCAGAAGGAAGAGACGTCTCCACCTGGTCTTTGAGTTCTGTGAGCAGACCGTCCTGAACGAGCTGGACCGACACCCCCGTGGGTACGTTAACTCTTATCACCCTGTCATGACTCCCTAACCCCGTGGGTACATTAACTCGTATCACCCTGTCATGACTCCCTAACCCCGTGGGTACGTTAACTCTTATCACCCTGTCATGACTCCCTAACCCCGTTAACTCGGTCACATTCCCTAACCCCGTGGGTACGTTAACTCTTCACCCCTGTCATGACTCCCTAACCCCGTGGGTACGTTAACTCTTATCACCCTGTCATGACTCCCTAACCCCGTGGGTACGTTAACTCTTATCACCCTGTCATGACTCCCTACCCCGTGGGTACGTTAACTCTTATCACCCTGTCATGACTCCCTAACCCGTGGGTACGTTAACTCTTATCACCCTGTAATGACTCCCTAACCCCGTGGGTACGTTAACTCTTATCACCCTGTCATGACTCCCTAACCCCGTGGGTACGTTAACTCTTATCACCCTGTCATGACTCCCTAACCCCGTGGGTACGTTAACCCTTATCACCCTGTCATGACTCCCTAACCCCGTGGGTACGTTAACTCTTATCACCCTGTCATGACTCCCTATCCCCGTGGGTACGTTAACTCTTATCACCCTGTCATGACTCCCTAACCCCGTGGGTATGTTAACTCTTATCACCCTGTCATGACTCTTTCGGGCCCAACCCCAACTCAGCTGCTAAAATAAACATGTGATGTCCTTTGTGTTGGTCTAACTCTCTCACTCTCAGGAGCTCTATGATCATCTTTCCTGTTTCATTTAGTGACTCCTCACGTCATACACTTTGCCTGGTGGTTAGTCTGACCACTAGGATGGACAGAATGAGGTAGGGGTTGGGAGAGAGGGGGAAAGAGAGAATGAGGTAGGGGTTGGGAGAGATAGGGGGACAGTGAGAATGAGGTAGGGGTTGGGAGAGAGGGGGACAGAGAGAATGAGGTAGGGGTTGGGAGAGATAGGGGGACAGAGATAATGAGGTAGGGGTTGGGAGAGATAGGGGGACAGACAGAATGAGGTAGGGGGTTGGGAGAGAGGGGGAAAGAGAGAATGAGGTAGGGGTTGGGAGAGAGAGGGGGACAGAGAGAATGAGGTAGGGGTTGGGAGAGAGAGGGGGACAGAGAGAATGAGGTAGGGGTTGGGAGAGAGAGGGGACAGAGAGAATGAGGTAGGGGTTGGGAGAGATAGGGGACAGACAGAATGAGGTAGGGGTTGGGAGAGATAGGGGGACAGAGAGAATGAGGTAGGGGAGGGAGAGTTAGGGGGACAGAGAGGGGGTTGGAGAGATAGGGGACAGACAGAATGAGGTAGGGGTTGGGAGAGATAGGGGGACAGTGAGAAAGAGAGGGGTTGTGAGAGATAGGGGGACAGACAGAATGAGGTAGGGGTTGGGAGAGATAGGGGGACAGAGAGAATGAGGTAGGGGTTGGGAGAGATAGGGGGACAGAGAGGGGGAGGGAGAGATAGGGGGAAAGAGAGGGAGAAGGAGAGATAGGGGACAGACAGAATGAGAGGCAGGGACAGAGAGGAGGAACAGCGTCTGAACTACGTGGTGGGAGACCGTTGCTAAGAGACACTAAAGACAGAGAACATTAGAAGAAAAAGTATTGTGTCAGCATACTTTAATTGACACATTACGCACACACACACACACACACACACACACACACACACACACACACGCTTTTACAGAAGTGAAAAGTAATATAGATGTCAATAAAGCTATGATACAAAATAACTCAAAAGTTAAAAATAAATCCTTTCTAGCACGCAGACATTATAATTATTAGCTGTTCCAAAAGCAGCAGCTACACTTCCTGGGGTCCAACACAAAACATGACACGTAATACAGAATGACATAATGCAGAATATCATTAGACAAGAACAGAACGTTGTGTTTTGTGGCAGAAGTTGACGCCCTGCAGCGTCCGCCACACTATTACTCTTCAGTTGAACCCCAGGGACCCTGGAGGAGACCAGAACACAACAGGATGTTTTATAGAACACACACACACACACCCCTCTACCCCACACACACTCTCCGTTCCCAAGACAAAGGGCAGTGTGTGTATTATGTTAGGAGAAAGCTTCCTCCCTCGCTGCCTCACTACAGGTCCTTTACCCAGAATGCCACGCAGCAGAAACTCAAGCCGCCCCTGAAAACAAAAGCCGTGGTTGCTAGGGGCGACATGCATATACAGTTGCCCGGGTGATAGAGAACTGTTTAAAGCAGCAGTCCGTTTGGATGTAACGAGAAAGGATCTGAGAACATAACAATATCACGATGATTATAATGAGGATTATTATGATGAATTATTTACAGTAGCATTACATGTCACGATGATTATAATGAGGATTATTATGATGAATTATTTACAGTAGCATTAAATATCATGAGGATTATTATGAATTTACAGTAGCATTAAATATCATGAGGATTATTATGAATTTACAGTAGCATTAAATATCATGAGGATTATTATGAATTTACAGTAGCATTACATATGATGATGACTACAGTTGAAGTCGGAAGTTTACATATACTTGAGCCAAATACATTGAAACTCCGTTTTTCACAATCCCTGACATTTAATCCGAGTAAAAATTCCCTGTTTTAGGTCAGTTAGGATCACCACTTTACTTTAAGAATGTGAAATGACAGAATAATAGTAGAGAGAATGATGTATTTCAGCTTTTATTTCTTTCATCACATTCCCAGTGGGTCAGAAGTTTACATACACTCAATTAGTATTTGGTAGCATTGCCTTGAAAATGTTTATCTTGGGTCAAACTTTTTGGCTAGCCTTCCACAAGCTTCCCACAATAAATTGGGTGCATTTTGGCCCATTCCTCCTGACAGAGCTGGTGTAACTGAGTCAGGTTTGTGTCTCCTTGCTCCCACATGCTTTTTCAGTTCTGCCCACAAATGTTCAATAGGATTGAGGTCAGGGCTTTGTGATGGCCACTCCAATACCTTGACTTTGTTGTCCTTAAGCCATTTTGCCACAACTTTAGAAGTATGCTTGGGATCATTGTCCATTTGGAAGAACCATTTGCGACCAAGTTTTAACTTCCTGACTGATGTCTTGAGATGTTGCTTCAGTATATCCACATAATTTTCTTACCTCACGATGCCATCTATTTTGTGAAGTGCACCAGTCCCTCCTGCAGCAAAGCACCTCCACAACATGATGCTGCCACCCCCGTGCTTCACGGTTGGGATGGTGTTCTTCGGCTTGCAATCCTCCCCCTTTTTCCTCCAAACATAACGATGGTCATTATGGCCAACTAGTTATTTTTTTCGTTTCATCAGACCCGAGGACATTTCTCCAAAAAGTACGATCTTTGTCCCCATGTGCAGTTGCAAACCGTAGTCTGGCTTTTTTTATGGAGGTTTTGGAGCAGTGGCTTCTTCCTTGCTGAGTGGCCTTTCAGGTTATGTCGATATAGGACTCGTTCTACTGTGGATATAGATACTTTTGTACCTGTTTCTTCCAGCATCTTCACAAGGTCCTTTGCTGTTGTTCTGATTGATTTGCAATTTTCGCTCCAAAGTACTTTCATCTCTAGGAGACAGAAGGCGTCTCCTTCCTGAGCGGTATGATGGCTACATGGTCCCATGGTGTTTATACTTGCATACTATTGTTTGTACAGATGAACGTGGTACCTTCAGGCATTTGGAAATTGCTCCCAAGGATGAACCAGACTTGTGGAGGTCTACAATTTGTTTTCTGAGGTCTTGGCTGATTTAAAATAAAAAAAATGGTCAAGCAAAGAGGCACTGAGTTTGAAGGTAGGCCTTGAAATACATCCACAGCTACACCTCCAATTGACTCAATTTATGTCAATTAGCCTATCAGAAGCTCCTAAAGCCATGACGTAATTTTCTGGAATTTCCCAAACTGTTTAACGGCACAGTTAACTTAGTGTATGTAAACTTCTGTCCTACTGGAAATGTGATACAGTGAATTATAAGTTAAATAATCTGTCTGTAAACAATTGTTGGAAAAATGACTTGTGTCATGCACAAAGTAGATGTCCTAACCGACGTGCCAAAACTATAGTTTGTTGACAAAAAAATGTGTTTTGTTTTAATGACTCCAACCTAAGTGTATGTAAACTAGTTTTAATGACTCCAACCTAAGTGGATGTAAACTAGTTTTAATGACTCCAACCTGAGTGTATGTAAACTAGTTTTAATGACTCCAACCTGAGTGTATGTAAACTAGTTTTAATGACTCCAACCTAAGTGTATGTAAACTTCCGACTTCAACTGTACGTGTTTCTGAACTATTGACAACAACTAAGTATCCCTCTATAACCTCCGACCTCTGTGTGTTCTATAAAACATCCCGTTGTGTTCTGGTCTCCTCCAGGGTCCCTGAGGTTCAACTGAAGAGTATAGTGTGGCAGACGCTGCAGGCCGTCAACTTCTGCCACAAACACAACGTTAGTTGCAGCTAATTCTTACTTCTAATGTCTGTGTGCTAGAAATGATTTATTTTTGTATAATAGCTTTATTGACATCTATATTACTTTTCAGTTCTGTAATAGTGTGTGTGTGTGTGTGTGTGTGTGTGTGTGTGTGTGTGTGTGTGTGTGTGTGTGTCTGTGTGTGTGTGTGTGTGTGTGTGTGTGTGTGTGTGTGTTGCAGTGTATTCATCGGGATGTGAAGCCAGAGAACATCCTCCTCACCAAGACAGGAGTCATCAAACTCTGTGACTTTGGATTTGCCAGGATCCTCAGTAGGTCACACACACACACACACACACACACACACACACACACACACACACACACACACACACACACACACACACACACACACACACACACACACACACACACACACACACACACACACACACCACGGCCCGTGAGTATGTTTGTGTGCGCTTAGTGTTCTATGTTTCTCTAATGACTAATTCAACAAGGAGCCTAAAGATATCAGCTGCTGTTCTGGTCTCCTCACTTCCACAGCAGGGAAGTATAGGGAGGAGAGAAGGCCAGTCAGCCTGTTAGACAGTCAGCCAATCAGCCAGTCAACCGGCCAGTCAGCCAATCAGCTAGCCAGTCAGCCATTTAGGCAGTCAGCCAGTCAGTCAACCGGCCAGTCAGCCTGTTAGACAGTCAGTCAGTGAGTCAAAAACTTCATCCAGTTAGTCATTCAGTTAGCCAATCAGCTAGCCAGTCAGCCGGTCAGTCAGTTAAGCAGTCAGCTAGCCAGTCAGCTAGCCAGTCAGCCAGTTAAGCAGTCAGCTAGCCAGTCAGTCGGCTAGTCATCCAGTCAGCTAGCCGGTCAGTCAGTCAGCCAATCAGCCAGTCATTCAGTCAGCTAGCCAGTCAGTCAGTTAGCCAGTCAGCCAATCAGCTAGCCAGTCAGCTGTTCAGTCAGTCAGTTAGCCAGTCAGCCAATCAGCTAGCCAGTCAGCTGTTCAGTCAGTCAGCTAGCCAGTCAGTTAGACAGTCAGCTAACCAGTCAGTTAGCCAGTCAGCTAGTCAGTTTTTCCACAACCACAGGTCATTACGAGTGTCTCGTAATGCCCTTTGGCCTGTCTAATGCTCCTTCAGTCCTCCAGGCCTTCATCAACAACGTGTTTCGTGACATGCTGGGACGGGGCGTAGTGGTCTATATAGACTACATTATGGTCTATTCTGCTGACCGCGTCCAGCATTAGTCTCGTTAGTCAGGTCTGTGCTGAGAAGACTGTTGGAGCATGAGCAGGAGAAATGTTTTGTTTTTCCAGTGGTCCGTGTCCTTGGAAGGAAGTGTCCTACGCATCAGCGCATTCAGGTCATGGCCCATCTCCAAGTCCGCGAAAGCAGTCCAGCGATTCCCGGGGTTCGTCAACTAATTTCGTAAGGGTCATCCGGAGCTTCAGCTGACAGGAGGTCCCCAGCAGCTCCGTTGGACAGCTGAAGGCGGAGATGGCGTTTGACACGCTGAAGGCACGTTTCACCACTGCTCCCTAACTCTCCTTCATCGTCGAGGTGGATGCCTCCGAAGTAGGAGTCGGGGCATTGTTATCCCAGCGCACCGGAACCCCTCCATAGCAGCCAGTCAACCCTGCACTTTCTACTCCAATCTAGTGAGCCCCGCCCAGAGGAACTACGACGTAGGGGACCGGGAACTCTTGGCGGTCAAGAAGGCTCTGAAGGAGTGGAGGCACTGGCGGGAGGGATCCAAACACCCTTTCCTGGTGTGAACAGACCAACGCAAACTGGAGTACATCAGACTAAACCCAAGACAGGCCAGGTGGGCTCTATTCTTCGCCAGGTTCCAATTCACGATTTCCTATAAGCCAGTCTCGAAGAATGTGAAGGCGGACGCCCTGTCTCACCTCTATGACGCAGAGGAGAGGCAGGAAGACGAGACCTCCATCATCCCTCCGTTCCGCATCATTGCGCCAGTGGTGTGGGATGCTCATGTTATTCAATGTCTCTCTCTCTCTCTCTCTCATGTTATTCAATGTCTCTCTCTCTCCCTCACGTTATTCAATGTCTCTCTCTCTCCCTCATGTTATTCAATGTCTCTCTCTCTCCCTCATGTTATTCAATGTCTCTCTCTCTCTCTCTCCCTCATGTTATTCAATGTCTCTCTCTCTCTCTCATGTTATTCAATGTCTACCTCTCTCTCTCTCCTCATGTTATTCAATGTCTCTCTCTCTCCTCATGTTATTCAATGTCTCTCTCTCTCTCCTCATCAATGTCTACCTGCTCATGTTATTCAATGTCTCTCTCTCTCTCTCTCCCTCATGTTATTCAATGTCTCTCTCTCTCCCTCATGTTATTCAATGTCTCTCTCTCTCTCCCTCATGTTATTCAATGTCTCTCTCTCTCTCCTCATGTTATTCAATGTCTCTCTCTCTCTCCCTCATGTTATTCAATGTCTCTCTCCCTCAATGTCTCCTCTCTCTCTCCCTCATGTTATTCAATGTCTCTCTCTCTCTCAATGTCTCTCTCTCTCATGTTATTCAATGTCTCTCTCTCTCTCTCCCTCTCATGTTATTCAATGTCTCTCTCTCTCTCCCTCATGTTATTCAATGTCTCTCTCTCTCTCCTCATGTTATTCAATGTCTCTCTCTCTCTCTCCTCATGTTATTCAATGTCTCTCTCTCATGTTATTCAATGTCTCCTCTCTCTCTCATGTTATTCAATGTCTCTCTCTCTCTCCCAATCATGTTATTCAATGTCTCTCTCTCTCTCTCATGTTATTCAATGTCTCTCTCTCTCCAATGTCTCATGTTATTCAATGTTATTCAATGTCTCTCTCTCTCTCCCTCATGTTATTCAATGTCTCTCTCTCTCTCCCCTCATGTTATTCAATGTCTCTCTCTCTCTCCCTCATGTTATTCAATGTCTCTCTCTCTCTCCCTCATGTTATTCAATGTCTCTCTCTCTCTCATGTTATTCAATGTCTCTCTCTCTCTCTCATGTTATTCAATGTCTCTCTCTCTCTCTCATGTTATTCAATGTCTCTCTCTCTCTCCCTCATGTTATTCAATGTCTCTCTCTCTCTCTCCCTCATGTTATTCAATGTCTCTCTCTCTCTCCCTCATGTTATTCAATGTCTCTCTCTCTCTCTCCCTCATGTTATTCAATGTCTCTCTCTCTCTCTCTCCCTCATGTTATTCAATGTCTCTCTCTCTCTCTCATGTTATTCAATGTCTCTCTCTCTCTCATGTTATTCAATGTCTCTCTCTCTCTCTCCCTCATGTTATTCAATGTCTACCTCTCTCTCTCCCTCATGTTATTCAATGTCTCTCTCTCTCTCCCTCATGTTATTCAATGTCTCTCTCTCTCCTCATGTTATTCAATGTCTCTCTCTCTCTCTCATGTTATTCAATGTTATTCTGTCTCTCTCTCCCTCATGTTATTCAATGTCTCTCTCTCTGTTATTCTCTCCTCTCATGTTATTCAATGTCTCTCTCTCTCTCCCTCATGTTATTCCTCTCTCTCATGTTATTCAATGTCTCTCTCTCTCCTCATGTTATTCAATGTCTCTCTCTCTCTCCATGTTATTCAATGTTATTCAATGTCTCTCTCTCTCTCTCCCTCATGTTATTCAATGTCTCTCTCTCTCATGTTATTCCTCTCATGTTATTCAATGTCTCTCTCTCTCTCTCCCAATCATGTTATTCAATGTCTCTCTCTCTCTCCCTCATGTTATTCAATGTCTCTCTCTCTCTCCCTCATGTTATTCAATGTCTCTCTCTCTCTCTCTCTCTCATGTTATTCAATGTCTCTCTCTCTCCCTCATGTTATTCAATCTCTCTCTCTCTCTCTCCTCATGTTATTCAATGTCTCTCTCTCTCTCTCATGTTATTCAATGTCTCTCTCTCTCCCTCATGTTATTCAATGTCTCTCTCTCTCTCTCTCATGTTATTCAATGTCTCTCTCTCTCCTCTCATGTTATTCAATGTCTCTCTCTCTCTCATGTTATTCAATCTCTCTCTCTCATGTTATTCAATGTCTCTCTCTCTCCCTCATGTTATTCAATGTCTCTCTCTCTCTCTCCCTCATGTTATTCAATGTCTCTCTCTCTCTCCCTCATGTTATTCAATGTCTCTCTCTCTCCCTCATGTTATTCAATGTCTCTCTCTCTCTCTCTCTCTGTTATTCAATGTCTCTCTCTCTCCCTCATGTTATTCAATGTCTCTCTCTCCCAATCATGTTATTCAATGTCTCTCTCTCTCCCCTCATGTTATTCAATGTCTCTCTCTCTCCCTCATGTTATTCAATGTCTCTCTCTCTCCCTCATGTTATTCAATGTCTCTCTCTCTCTCATGTTATTCAATGTCTCTCTCTCTCTCTCTCCCTCATGTTATTCAATGTCTCTCTCTCTCTCCCTCATGTTATTCAATGTCTCTCTCTCTCTCTCCCTCATGTTATTCAATGTCTCTCTCTGTGTTCAGCGGGGCCAGGTGATGACTATACAGACTATGTGGCTACTCGGTGGTACCGGGCTCCAGAGCTCCTGGTGGGTGATACTCAGTATGGAGCCCCGGTGGACCTCTGGGCGCTGGGCTGTGTATTCGCTGAGCTACTCCATGGAAACCCTCTCTGGCCTGGACGCTCTGACGTTGACCAGCTCTACCTCATCAGAAGCACTCTAGGTACACATGTGAGAAGGAGCCAATTTATTGTCAAGGTTAATTTTTTCCAAACGACAGCTGTTTGTTGTTTTTGCTTTATGTTGCCTGCTACCTGTGATAACCTCCGTTCTGACCACATCAGGTGACCTGATCCCTCGTCACCAGCAGGTGTTCCGATCCAACGTGTTCTTCAGTGGAGTCAGCATCCCCGAGCCTGACACCACGGTACCTAACTATTTATATATTTATATACTATTAATATATATATTTATTTATATACAGTACCAGTCAACATTTTGGACTCACCTATTCATTCAAGGGGTTTTCCTTTATTTGTACTATTTTCTACGTTGCAGAATAATCACGAAGACATCAAAACTTTAAAATAACAAATATGGAATCATGTAGTAACCAAAAAAAGTGTTAAACAACTCGAAAAAATATATGAGATTCTTCAAAGTAGCCACCCTTTGCCTTGATGACTGCTTTGCACCCTCTTGGCATTCTCTCAACCAGCTTCATGAGGTAGTCACCTGGAATGCATTTCAATTAACAGGTGTGCCTTGTTAAAAGTTCTTCTTAATGCGTTTTAGCCAATCAGTTGTGTTGTGAAAAGGTGTCTGAGGGGGTATACAGAAGCCCTATTTGGTTAAAGACCAAGTCTATATTATGGCAAAGAGAAATGACAGTCCATCATTATTTTAAGACATGAAGGCCAGTCAATCCGGAAAATGTCAAGAACTTTGAAAGTTTCTTCAAGTGCAGTCACAAAAACCATCAAGCGCTATGATGAAACTGTCTCTCATGAGGACCTCTCAGAGTTACCTCTGCTGGAGAGGATACGTTTATTAGAGGTACCAGCCTCAGAAATTCCAGCCCAAATAAATGCTTCACAGAGTTCAAGTAACAGACACATCTCAATATCAACTGTTCAGAGGAGACTGCATGAATCAGGCCTTCATGGTCGAATTTCTGCAAAGAAACCACTTCTAAAGGACAGCAATAATAAGAAGAGACTGGCTTGGGCGAAGAAACATGAGCAATGGACATTAGACCGGTGGAAATCTGTCCTTTGGTCTGATGAGTCCAAATGTTTGATTTTTGGATCCAACCACCATGTCTTTGTGAGACGCAGAGTAGGTAAACAGATGATCTCCGTATGTGTGGTTCCCACCGTGAAGCATGGAGGAGGAGGTGTGATGGTGTGGGGGTGCTTTATTGGTGGTACTGTCAGTGTTTTATTTAGAATTAAAGGCACAATTAACCAGCATGGATACTACAGCAGTCTGCAGTGATACGCCATCCCATCTGGTTTGTGCTTAGTGGGACAATCATTTGTTCTTCAAAAGGACAATGACCCAACATACCTCCAGGCTGTGTAAGGGCTATTTGACCAAGAAGGACAGGGATGGAGGGCTGTATCAGATGACCTGGCCTCAATGCAATTGAGATGTTTTGGGATGAGTCGGACCGCGGAGTGAAGGAAAAGCAGGCAACAAGTGCTCAGCATATGTTGGAACTCCTTCAAGACTGTTGGAAAAGCATTCCAGGTGAAGCTGGTTGAGAGAACACCAAGAGTTTGGAAAGCTCTCATCAAGGCAAAGGGTGGCTACTTTGAAGAATCTCAAATCTCAAATATATTTTGATTTTTTAAACACTTTTTGGTTACTACTTGATTCCATTTGTATAATTTCATAGTTTTGATGTCTTCACTATTATTCTATAGTGTAGAAAATAGTAAAAATAAAGAAAACCCTTGAATGAGTAGCTGTGTCCCAACTTTTGACTGGTACTGTATACTATAACTAACTATATTACTATATCCCCTGGCCTAGCCAGACACTATGGTACCTTACTATAGATACTATACTGTACTATAAATACTATAACTAACTATAGTACTATATCCCCTGGCCTAGCCAGACACTATGGTACCTAACTATATATACTATACTGTACTATACTTTTGTATACTATAACTAACTATATTACCATATCCCCTGGCCTAGCCAGACACTATGGTACCTAACTATACCTAACTATATATAATGTACTATACAATAAATACTATACTATAACTAACTATATTACTATATCCCCTGGCATAGCCAGACACTATGGTACCTAACTATATATACACTATACTGTACTAAACCTTTCTATACTATAACTAACAATATTACTATATCCCCTGGCCTAGCCAAATACTACGGTAACTATACTATATTCTACTATGCTATACTATGCTATACTATATTGTACTATGCTATACTATAACTAACTATATTACTATATCCCCTGGCCTAGCCAAATACTACGGTAACTATACTATACTATGCTATACTATACTATGCTATACTATATTGTACTATGCTATACTATAACTAACTATATTACTATATCCCCTGGCCTAGCCAAATACTACGGTAACTATGCTATACTATGCTATGCTATGCTATACTATACTATATTGTACTATGCTATACTATAACTAACTATATTACTATATCCCCTGGCCTAGCCAGATACTACGGTAACTATACTATACTATGCTATACTATGCTATGCTATGCTATACTATGCTATACTATATTGTACTATGCTATACTATAACTAACTATATTACTATATCCCCTGGCCTAGCCAGACACTTCGGTAACTATACTATACTATGCTATGCTATGCTATACTATGCTATACTATATTGTACTATGCTATACTATAACTAACTATATTACTATATCCCCTGGCCTAGCCAGACACTATGGTACCTAACTATATATACTGTACTATACAATAAATACTATACTATAACTAACTATATTACTATATCCCCTGGCCTAGCCAGACACTTCGGGTACGGTTCCAATGTTATCTAATTTTATATCAAGCCTATTAATAACATCATATCACTGTCTGTTGATATCATCATATCACTGTTGACAGTATAGTATTTTGCTTGATTATTCTCTGTTCTCTCTGTAGGAGCCCCTGGAGAAACGCTTCCATGGTGTGTCCTCTCACGCTCTCACTGTCATGAAGGTCTGTGCTTTACACCTACCGTTAGTAATATCTGGTGATTGACTGACTGACTGACTGACTGTGTAAAGAAGAATGGCGCCGGAGGGCATGGCTACCGTTGTACTGGCTCCTAACGAACTGTGCTGCTCACCTGAGGTAGAGTACCTCATGATAAACTGCAGACCACACTATCTACCAAGAGAGTTTTCATCTATATTTTTCGGAGCTGTCTATTTACCACACAAACTGATTCTGGCACTAAGACTGCACTCAATTAACTCTATAAGACCATAAGCAAACAAGAACATGCTCATCCAGAAGTGGCGCTCCTAGTGGCCTGGTACTTTAATGCAGGCAAACTTAAATCCATTTGATCTAATTTCTTCACCTTAACTCCACACAGAGGTCGATACAAAGCTCTCTCTCGCGCTACATCTGACCATAATTCTATCTTCCTGATTCCTGCTTACACGCAACAACTAAAGCAGGAAGTACGAGTGACTTACTCAATATGGAAGTGGTAAGATGCCGCGGATGCTACACTACAGGACTGTTTTGCAAGCACAGACTTGAAAATGTTCCGGGATTCATCCAATGGTATTGAGGAGTATGCCACCTCAGTCACCTGCTTCATCAAAAAGTGCATATCATCAACGTCATCCCCACAGTGACCGTACGTACTTATCCCAACCAGAAGCCATAGATTACAGGAAACATCCACACCGGGCTATAAGCTAGAGCTGCCGCTTTCAAGACGCTAATCAGGATGTTTATAATTAATCCCGCTATGCCCTCAGACGAACTATGAAACAGACAAAGCGTCAATATAGAACTAAGATTGAATCCTACTACATCGACTCTGTCTCTCGTCCGATGTGGAAGGGTTTGCAAACTACTACGGATTACAAAAGGAAACCCACCTGCAAGCTGCCCAGTGTTGCGAGCCTTCCAGACGAGCTAAATGCCTTTTATTCTTGCTTCGAGGCAAGCAACACTGAAACATGCATGAGAGAACCAGCTGTTTGGGATGACTGTGTGATCTAGCTCTTGGTAGCCGATGTGAGTAAGACCTTTCAACAGCTCAACATTCACAAGGCCGAGGGGCCAGACGGATTACCAGGACGTGTACTCAGAGCATAAGTGGACCAACTGGAAAGTGTCTTCACTGACAATTTCAACCTCTCCCTGACCGAGTCAATAATACCTACAGTTGAAGTCAGATATCAACAAACACTTGGGTGGAGTCATTAAAACTTGTTTTTCAACCACACCCCACATTTCTTGCTAATAAACTATAGTTTTGGTAAGTCGGTTAAGACATCTACTTTGTGCACAAGTCATTTTTCCAACAACCGTTTACAGACAGATTATTTCACTCTATCACAATTCCAGTAAGTCAGAAGTTTTCATACACTAAGTTGACTGTGCCTTTAAACAGCTTGGAAAATTCCAGCAAATGATGGCATGGCTTTAGAAGCTTCGGATAGGCTAATTGACACCATTTTGAGACAATTGGAGGTGTACCTGTGATTTTATACCTCCACAAGTGTAATGGGTGTCATCTTCTGAAGAGGAGGAATCGGACCAAAGCACACTGAACACTGAAACAAAAATGACAAAGTGAATAAACGAAACCGAAACAGTCCTGTCAGGTGCAAAACACTAAACAGAAAACAATTACCCACAAGAATAAAAAAAAAGCTACCTAAGTAGACAACGATAGACAGCTGTCCCTGATTGAGAACCATATCCGGCCAAAACTATGTCTGTCATAGTTGAAGTGTACCTATGATGAAAATTACAGGCCTCTCTCATCTTTTTAAGTGGGAGAACTTGCACAATTGGTGGCTGACTAAATAATTTTTTGCCCCACTGTATATCCACAGTAAAATGAGTCCTATATTGACATAACCTGAAATACTGCTCAGCAAGGAAGAAGCCACTGCTCCAAAACCGCCATCAAAAAGCCACACTACGGTTTGCAACTGCACATGGGGACAAAGATCATACTTTTTGGAGAAATTTCCTCTGGTCTGATGAAACAAAAATAGAACTGTTTGGCCATAATGACCATCATTATGTTTGGAGGAACAAGGGGGAGGCTTGCAAGAATACCATCTCAACTGTGAAGCACGGGGTTGGCAGCATCATGTTGTGGGGGTGCTTTGCTGCAGGAGGGACTGGTGCACTTCACAAAATAGAGGAGGAAAGAATGAGGAAATTTCATGAGGAAAGAAAATTATGTGGATATATTGAAGCAACATCTCAAGACATCAGCCAGGAAGTTAAAGCTTGGTCGCAAATGGGTCTTCCAAATGGACAATGAGCCAAAGCATACTTCCAAAGTTGTGACAAAATGGCTTAAGGACAACAAAGCCAAGGTATTGGAGTGGCCATCACAAAGCCCTGACCTCAATCCCATAGAAAATTTGTGGGCAGAACTGAAAAAACGTGTGCGAGCAAGGAGGCCTACAAACCTGACTCAGTTACACCAGCTCTGTCAGAAGGAATGGGCCAAAATTCACCCAACTTATTGTGGGAAGCTTGTGGAAGGCTACCCAAAACATTTGACCCAAGTTTAAAAATGTAAAGGCAATGCTACCATATAATAATTGAGTGTATGTAAACTTCTGACCCAATGGGAATGTGATGAAAGAAATAAAAGCTGAAATACATCATTCTCTCTACTATTATTCTGACATTTCACATTCTTAAAATAAAGTGGTGATCCTAACTGACCTAAGACAGGGAATTTTTACCAGGTAAATGTCAGGAATTGTGAAATACTGAGTTTAAATGTATTTGGCTAAGGTGTATGTAAACTTCTGACTTCAACTGTACATGTTTTAAGCAGTCCACCATAGTCCCTGTGGCCAAGAAATTGAAGGTAACCTGCCTAGATGACTACAGCCCTGTAGCACTCAGTAGCAATGAAGTGCTTTGAAAGGCAGGTCATGACTCACATCCACACCATCATCCCGGAAATCCGAGACCCACTCCAATTTGCGTACCGGCCCAAAAGAACCACAGATGACGCAATCTCATTCGCACTCCACACTCCTCTTTCCCTCCTGGAAAAAGGAACACCTATGTGAGAATGCTTTTCATTTACTACAGCTCAGTGTTCAATACCATAGTGCCCTCAAAGCTCATCACTAAGCTAAGGACCCTTGGACTAAACACCTCCCTTTGCAACTTGATCCTGGACTTCCTGATGGACCGCCACCAGGTGGTGAGGGTAGGCAACAACACATCTGCCACGCTGATCCGAGGGATGGTGCCCCTCAGGGGTGGGTGCTCAGACCCCTCCTGTACTCCATGTACACCCATGACTGCGTGTCCAAAGACGACTCCAACACCATCATTAAGTTTTCTGACGACACAACAGTGGTAGGCCTGATCACCGACAACGATGAGACAGCCTAAAGGGAGGAGGTCAGAGACCTGGCAGTGTGGTGCCAGGACAACAACCTCTCCCTCAACGTGATCAAGACAAATTAGCTGATCATGAACTACAGGAAAAGGTGGGCCCGAAAAGGCCCCCATTAAAATCAACAGGACTGTAGTGGAGCGGGTCGAGAGTGTCAAGTTCCTGGTGTCCTCATCACCAACAAACTAGAATGGTTCAAACACACCAAGACAGTCGTGAAGAGGGCACGAGAACACCTATTCCCCCTCAGGAGACTGAAAAGATTTGGCATGGGTCCCCAGATCCTCAAAAAATTCTACAGCTCCACCACCGAGAGCATCCCGACCGGTTCCATCACCGCCTGGAAAGGCAACTGCTCTGCATTGTCAGAGGAAGGGCCCTCCCCCCGCTGCTACTAGCTGTTTATTATCTATGCGTTGTCACTTTACCCCTACCTACAGTACCAGTCGAAAGTTTGGACACACCTACTCATTCAAGAGTTTTTGCAGAATAATAGTGAAGACATCAAAACTATGAAATAACACGTGGAATTATGTAGTAACCCACATTTTATTAAACAAATCCAAATATATTTTATATTAAGTAGCCACCTTTTGCCTTGATGACACCTTTGCACACTCTTGGCATTATCTCAACCAGCTTCATGAGGTAGTCACCTGGAATGCATTTCTATTAATAGGTGCGCCTTGTTAAAAGTTCATTTGTGGAATTTCTTTCCTTCTTAATGCATTTGAGCCAATCAGTTGTGACAAGGGATGGATGGTGTATATATATATATATATATATTATATATGTGTTGATATTATATATTATATCTATTTGGTAAGTCCATATTATTGACAGCTCAAGAGACACGACAGTCCATCACTTTACGACATGAGGGTCAGTCAATCTGGAAAATGTCCAGAAATGTTAGTTTCTTCAAGTGCAGTCGCAAAAACCATCAAGTGCTATGATGACTGTCTCTCATGAGGACCGCCACAGGAAAGGAAGACCCAGGGTTACCTCTGTTGCAGAGAATACGTTCATTAGAGTTACCAGCCTCAGAAATTACAGGCCAAATAACTGCTTTACAGAGTTCAAGTAACAGACACTTGGCCTGATGAGATTTTTGGTTTCAACCTCCGTATCTTTCTGAGACGCAAAAGTAGGTGAACGGATGATCTCCGCATGTGTGGTTCCCACCGTGAAGCATGGAGGAGGAGGTGAGATGGTGTGGGGGTGCTTTGCTGGTGACACTGTCAGTGATTTATTTTTAAATCAAGGCACACTTCACCAGAATGGCTACCACAGAATTCTGCAGCGATACGTCATCCCATCTGACCCAACACACCTCCAGGCTGGATAAGGGCTATTTGACCAAGAAGGAGAGTGATGGATTGCAACATCAGATGACCAGATCATCTGGCCTCCACAATCACCCGACCTCAACCCAATTGAGATGGTTTAGGTTGAGTTGGATGGCAGAGTGAAGGAAAAGCTGCTAATAAGTGCTCAGCATATGTGGGAACTCCGTTAAGACTGTTTGGTTGAGAGAATGCCAAGATTGTGTAAAACTGTCATCAATTCTATACATGTGCAAATTACCTGGACGAACCTGTACCCGTTGACTCGGTACCGGTACCCCCCGTATACGCCTGTGTTACTTTATATATATTTTTTCCGTTAGTTTATTTATTAAATATTTTCTTAACTCTATTTCTTGAACTGCACTGTTGGTTAAAGGCTTGTAAGTAAGCATTTCACGATAAGGTTTATACCTGTTGTATGTGACAAATGCATTTGATTTGTTTTGATCTGACTGACTGATTGACTGACTGGCTGATTGACTGACTGATTGACTGACTGATTGACTGACTGATTGAATGATTGACTGATTGACTGACTGACTGATTGACTGACTGGCTGATTGACTGACTGACTGATTGGCTGATTGACTGATTGACTGACTGGCTGATTGACTGACTGATTGATTGACTGATTGACTGACTGATTGACTGATTGATTGACTGATTGACTGACTGACTGACTGATTGGCTGATTGGCTGATTGATTGACTGATTGGCTGATTGATTGATTGACTGACTGATTGACTGACTGATTGGCTGATTGACTGATTGATTGACTGATTGACTGATTGACTGATTGATTGACTGACTGATTGACTGATTGACTGACTGATTGATTGACTGATTGACTGACTGATTGACTGAGTGACTGACTGACTGAGTGACTGACTGATTGGCTGATTGATTGACTGACTGATAGACTGATTGACTGATTGACTGACTGATTGACTGATTGACTGATTGATTGACTGATTGACTGACTGACTGATTGGCTGATTGATTGGCTGATTGATTGACTGATTGACTGACTGACTGACTGATTGACTGATTGACTGATTGTCTGACTGATTGACTGACTGATTGAATAATTGACTGACTGATTGGCTGACTGATTGACTGATTGGCTGATTGATTGGCTGATTGATTGACTGACTGATTGACTGATTGATTGACTGACTGACTGACTGACTGACTGACTGACTGACTGACTGACTGATTGACTGATTGACTGATGGATGTATGGTTGTGTTGATTAGTCATGCCTGGTGATGGACCCGTTGTTGCGTCTGTCCTGTGAGGAGCTGTTGGAGCTGCCATACTTTCTGGAAGAAGGCGGAGCCAGCTGGGGCCGCGAGGGGGATTGTCCCGGGAGACGCCATGACAACAAAATCTCCAGACGACGACAGGTCGGGGTAAGAGAAAGACAGGTCGGGATGAAAGAAAGACAGGCTGGAGTAAGAGACAGACAGAGTGAGGTGAGAGACGTACAGGCTGGGGTGAGAGACGGACAGGCTGGGGTGAGAGACAGACAGGCTGGAGTGAGAGACAGACAGGGTGAGGTGAGAGACGTACAGGCTGGGGTGAGAGACAGACAGGCTGGAGTGAGAGACGTACAGGCTGGGGTGAGAGACCGAAAGGCTGGGGTGAGAGACGGACAGGGTGGGGTGAGAGACGAACAGGGTGAGGTGAGAGACGTACAGGCTGGAGTGACAGACGTACAGGCTGGGGTGAGAGATGGACAGGCTGGGGTGAGAGACAGACAGGCTGGAGTGAGAAACGGACAGATTGGGGTGAGAGACAGACAGGCTGGAGTGAGAGACAGACAGGCTGGAGTGAGAGACAGACAGGCTGGGGTGAGAGACGGACAGGCTGGGGTGAGAGACAGACAGGCTGGGGTGAGAGACAGACAGGCTGGAGTGAGAGACAGACAGGCTGGGGTGAGAGACAGACAGGCTGGAGTGAGAGACAGACAGAGTGAGGTGAGAGACAGACAGGCTGGAGTGAGAGACAGACAGGCTGGGGTGAGAGACAGACAGGCTGGGGTGAGAGACGGACAGGCTGGGGTGAGAGACAGACAGGCTGGGGTGAGAGACGGAAAGGCTGGGGTGAGAGACGGAAAGGCTGGGGTGAGAGACGAACAGGGTGAGGTGAGAGACGTACAGGCTGGGGTGAGAGACAGACAGGCTGGGGTGAGAGACGGACAGGCTGGGGTGAGAGACGGACAGGCTGGGGTGAGAGACAGACAGGCTGGAGTGAGAGACAGACAGGCTGGAGTGAGAGACAGACAGGCTGGAGTGAGAGACGGACAGGCTGGGGTGAGAGACAGACAGGCTGGGGTGAGAGACAGACAGGCTGGGGTGAGAGACAGACAGGCTGGAGTGAAGGTTGTATGCTTAGGGCCAGGGGCTTTTCTCAACTGTCAACTCCTGAGTATTTTCTTGTGGCCCTATGTGTGCTAGCTAAGTGTCTACGTTGTGTGTATGTATCTTGTTTTCTGAGAGCGTTCCCGCATGCCGTCAGACATCAGCCGTTGAAGGTGACCTTTGACTTTGAAATCAATGAATGCTGCTATACTACCCTGGTTGTGCGTCCAATGTCAGCGTCCAAGAATCACAGAGGTTCATTCTATCTTGTGAATTGAATTAATGACAAAAAAAGTTGTTTTTGGTTGCATATGGCCTCCACTAGATTCCACTGGTTATGGCCTCCACTAGATTCCACTGGTTATATCCTCCACTAGACACCACTGTCCTCCACTAGACATCACTGGTTATGTCCTCCACTAGACACCACTGTCCTCCACTAGACACCACTGGTTATGTCTTCCACTAGACACCACTGGTTATGTCCTCCACTAGACACCACTGGTTATATCCTCCACTAGACACCACTGGTTATATCCTCCACTAGACACCACTGGTTATGTCCTCCACTAGACACCACTGGTTATATCCTCCACTAGACACCACTGGTTATGTCCTCCACTAGACACCACTGGTTATGTCCTCCACTAGACACCACTGGTTATGTCCTCCACTAGACACCACTGGTTATATCCTCCACTAGACACCACTGGTTATGTCCTCCACTAGAAACCACTGGTTATGTCCTCCACTAGACACCACTGGTTATGTCCTCCACTAGACACCACTGGTTATATCCTCCACTAGACACCACTGGTTATGTCCTCCACTAGACACCACTGGTTATGTCCTCCACTAGACACCACTGGTTATATCCTCCACTAGACACCACTGGTTATGTCCTCCACTAGACACCACTGGTTATGTCCTCCACTAGACACCACTGGTTATGTCCTCCACTAGACACCACTGGTTATATCATCCACTAGACACCACTGGTTATGTCCTCCACCAAATACCACCGGTAATTGCCTGTTTATATAATTGTTCTTCGTATATATAAAAAACAACAACATCTCAATATCCATCATCGGACTGAACATACTCTCCTGCAACCCGCCTCACCCAATGTGGTACGGATCTGCTATTTATTACACTTTAGAACCTGAACCCCCATCAGCAGCTAGCCAGCTAACTAGCTACTAAGCTAGTGCTATTTATTACACTTTAGAACCCGAACCCCCATCAGCAGCTAGCCAGCTAACTAGCTACTAAGCTAGTGCTATTTATTACACTTTAGAACCTGAACCCCCATCAGCAGCTAGCCAGCTAACTAGCAACTAAGCTAGTGCTATTTATTACACTATAGAACCTGAACCCCCATCAGCAGCTAGCCAGCTAACTAGCTACTAAGCTAGTGCTATTTATTACACTATAGAACCTGAACCCCCATCAGCAGCTAGCCAGCTAACTAGCTACTAAGCTAGTAGTCAGTTAGCCACTGCTAGCGGTCATCACTGTTAATTCGGACATCTGCCAGCCTCAGCCCGGCCAATTCCTGCCAGTCTGCACAGCGCGATATCAACCCCGAGCATACCATGTCCCGGCTAGCCGAAGAGATCCATCAAACAATTGCCGGGCTTCAATACCTCTTTTTGACAATTGGCCTGGACCCTTTGCTGCCGACACGGAGCCCCGCCGATCCATCATGTAACCGTCCGAGGGGGTTTCAACAGGCTCTCCCATTGCGACGTCCCCCTGAGGACCATCTGCTAGCCTGCTAGCCCCGGCCTGCTAGCTGTCTGAATCGACGTGCCTCCAACTCGCCTAGCTACTCACTGGACCCTATGGTCACTCGGCTACACATGCCTCTCCCTAATGTCAATATGCCTTGTCTATTGCTGTTTTGGTTAGTGATTATTGTCTTATTTCACTGTAGAGCCCCCAGCCCTGCTCAATATGCCCTAGCTGGCCCTTTTGTTCCACCGCCCTCACATGCGATGACCTCACCTGGCTTAAATGGTGCCTCTAGAGACAAAACCTCTCATCTTCACTCAATGCCTAGGTTTACCTCCACTGTACTCACATCCTACCATACCCTTGTCTGTACATTATGCCTTGAATCTATTCTTCCGCACCCAGAAACCTGCTCCTTTTACTCTCTGTTCCGAACGCACTAGACGACCAGTTCTTTTAGCCTTTAGCCGTACTTTTACCCTACTCCTCCTCTGTTCCTCTGGTGATGTAGAGGTTAATCCAGGCCCTGCAGCCCCCTGCACCACTCCTATTCCCCAGAAGCTCTCATTTGTTGACTTCTGTAACTGTAAAAGCATTGGTTTCATGCATGTTAACATTAGTAGCCTCCTCCCTAAGTTTGCTTTATTCACTGCTTTAGCACACTCTGCCAACCCGGATGTCCTAGCCTTGTCTGAATCCTGGCTTAGGAAGGCAACCAACAATTCTGAAATTTCCATCACTAACTATAACATTTTCTGACAAGACAGAACTGCCAATGGGGGCGGAGTTAGCCTGCAGAGTTCTATCATACTATCCAGGTCTGTGCCCAAACAATTTGAGCTTCTCCTTTTAAAATTCCACCTTTCCAGAAACAAGTCTCTCACCTTTGCTGCTTGTTATAGACCCCCTTTAGCCCCCAGCGGTGCCCTGGACACCATATGTGAATTGATCGCCCCCCTATCTATCTTCAGAGTTCGTACTGTTAGGTGACCTAAACTGGGACATGCTTAACACCCCGACCGTCCTACAATCTAAGCTAGATACCCTCAATCTCACACAAATTATCAAGGAACCTACCAGGTACAACCCTAAAATCCGAAACCATGGGCACCCTCATAGATATCATCCTGACCAACTTGCCCTCTAAATACACCTCTGCTGTCTTCAACCAGTATCTCAGCAATCACTGCCTCATTGCCTGCGTGCGTAATGGGTAGATGGTCAAACAACCACCCCTCATCACTGTCAAACGCTCCCTAAAACACTTCAGCGAACAGGCCTTTCTAATCGACCTGGCCCGGGTATCCTGGAAGGATATTGACCTCATCCCGTCAGTAGAGGATGCCTGGTTGTTCTTTAAAAGTGCTTTCCTCACCATCTTAAATAAGCCCCAGTAAACAAATGTAGAACTAAGAACAGATATAGCCCTTGGTTCACCCCAGACTTGACTGCCCTTGAACAGCACAAAAACATCCTGTGGCGTTCTGCATTAGCATCGAATAGCCCCCTTGATATGCAACTTTTCAGGGAAGTTAGGAACCAATATACTCAGCCAGTTAGAAAAGCTAAGGCTAGCTTTTTCAAACAGAAATTTGCTTCCTGTAGCACTAATTCCAAAACGTTTTGGGACACTGTAAAGTCCATGGAGAATAAGAGCACCTCCTCCCAGCTGCCCACTGCACTGAGGATAGGAAACACTGTCACCACCGATAAATCTACGATAATCGAGAATTTCATCAGCACACCCTGCAGAAACTTGCCCAACCCCCCTCGCTTCTCCTTCACATCACTCACAGCTGATGTTCTGAAAGAGTTGCAAAATCTCGATCCCGACAAATCAGCCGGGCTAGGACAATCTGGACCCTCTCTTTCTAAAATTATCCACCAAAATTGTTGCAACCCCTATTACTAGCTTATTCAACCTCTGTCGTATTGTCAGAGATCCCCAAAGATTGGAAAGCTGCCGCGGTCATCCCACTCTTCAAAGGGGGAGACACTGTAGACCCAAACTGTTATAGACCTAAATCCACCTTGCTCTGCCTTTCTAAAATCTTCGACAGCCAAGTTAACAAACAGATCACCGACCATTTCGAATTCCACCGTACCTTCTCCACTGTGTAATCTGGTTTCCGAGCTGGTCATGGATGCACCTCAGCCACGCTCAAGGTCCTAAACAATATCATAACTGCCATCGATAAAAGACAGTACTGTACAGCCATCTTCATCGACCTGGCCAAGGCTTTTGACTCTGTCAATCACCGCATTCTTATCGGCAAACTCAACAGCCTTGGTTTCTCAAATGACTGCCTAGCCTTGTTCACCAACTACTTCTCAGAGTTCAGTGTGTCAAATCGGAGGGCCTGCTGTCCGGAGCTCTGGCAGTCTCTGTGGGGGTGCAACAGGGTTCAATTCTCAGACGGACTCTTTTCTCAGTATATATCAATGATGTCGATCTTGCTGCTGGTGATTCTCTGATCCACCTCTACGCAGACAACACCATTCTGTATACCTCTGGCCCTTCTTTGGACACTGTGCTAACTAACCTCCAGACGAGCTTCATACAACACTCCTTCCGTGGCCTCCAACTGCTTTTCAATGCTAGTACAACTAAGTACATGCTCTTCAACCGATCGCTGCCCGCACCCTCCCGCCCGACTAGCATCACTACTCTGGACGGTTCTGACGTAGAATATGTGGACAACTACAAATACCTAGGTGTCTGGCTAGACTGTAAACTCACCTTCCAGACTCACATTAAGCATCTCCAATCCAAAATTAAGTCTAGAATCGGCTTCCTATTTCGCAAACAAAGCCTCCTTTACTTATGCTGCCAAACATACCTTCATAAAACTGAATTGGCGATGTCATTTACAAAATAGTCCCCAACACTCTACTCAGCAAACTGAATGTAGTCTATCACAGTGCCATCCGTTTTGTCACCAAAGCCCCATATACTACACACCACTGCGACCTGTATGCTGTCATTGGCTGACCCTCACTACATATACGTCGCCAAACCCACTGTCCCCAGGTCATCTATAAGTCTCTATAAAGCCCTGCTTTACTTAACATTAGTCACCATAGCAACACCCAACTGTAGCACGCGCTCCAGCAGGTATATCTCACTGGTCATCCCCAAAGCCAATTCCTTCCTTTGGCCGCCTTTCCTTCCAGTTCTCTGCTGTCAATGACTGGAACGAATTGCTAAAATCTTTGAAGCTGGAGTCTTATATCTCCCTCTCTAACTTTAAGCATCAGCTGTCAGAGCAGCTTACCGATCACTGTACCTGTACACAGCCCATCTGTAAATAGCCCACTCAACTACCTCATCCCCATAATATTACTTACCCTCTTGCTCTTTTGCACCGCAGTATCTTCTACTTGCACATCATCATCTGCACATCTATCGCTTCAGTATTAATGCACAATTGTAATTATTTAGCCTCTATGGCCTATTTATTGCCTACCTCCCTAATCTTCTACATTTGCACACTCTGTATATAGATTTAACCTGGTTAAATAAAGGTGATCTGGCGTCTACCTGGTTAAATAAAGGTGATCTGGCGTCTACCTGGTTAAATAAAGGTGATCTGGTCTACCTGGTTAAATAAAGGTGATCTGGCCTACCTGGTTAAATAAAGGTGATCTGGTACCTGGTTAAATAAAGGTGATCTGGCGTCTACCTGGTTAAATAAAGGTGATCTGGCGTCTACCTGGTTAAATAAAGGTGATCTGGCCTACCTGGTTAAATAAAGGTGATCTGGCCTACCTGGTTAAATAAAGGTGATCTGGTCTACCTGGTTAAATAAAGGTGATCTGGTCTACCTGGTTAAATAAAGGTGACCTGGCCTACCTGGTTAAATAAAGGTGATCTGGTCTACCTGGTTAAATAAAGGTGATCTGGCCTACCTGGTTAAATAAAGGTGATCTGGCCTACCTGGTTAAATAAAGGTGATCTGGCCTACCTGGTTAAATAAAGGTGATCTGGTCTACCTGGTTAAATAAAGGTGATCTGGCCTACCTGGTTAAATAAAGGTGAAATGAAAAAAATGAAATACAAAAATTGTCTAGCCACCACTGGGAATAGATGATTGGTGAGTTGTGACTGTTGGTGAAAAGCAGAAAGACCCAGCCAAGCAAATCGCAATGTTTAAAAATATAATCGCGGAAAAACAGTTTGGAAAGCAAATGGCTATTGCTGTATAGAGATGACAATGAAAAGACTCCAATCTGTCTTTTAGTTATGAAAACGTTTGCCTTTCTTATTGGCACCAGCGGAGAACATCGGCCGTATCCCCGGTGTGTGTGCATTTTCACTGTCATTATCATTGGGTCACTTTTGTTTGTTTTTGGACAACAATAACTTCCTCCTCCAGGTTAGATGAACGTCCTGTTGTATTTGATTTATATCGATCGGATGATGTCATTTTGATTGATCTGTCTGACAGTGTTAGCAGAGGACCCTGTCATTTCAAATGTAGTAGAATTGCATGAAATGTGTTTATAAAAGGCCAACATTTTCCTGTTTGAAGAAAGGAGAAGAAACATATTTGATATAGCCTATAGCCCTCAAACTCAACTCTGGACCTTGAAACCAGTTCCTCTGCATTTTATTTATTTATTTATTTTCCCCCTCTAATCAGGGACTGATTTAGACCTGGGACACCAGGTGGGTGCAATTATCTATCAGATAATAAAAAATAAAAATCAGTTCAAGGACATACTGTACTTCTGGTATATTAGAAACAATCATTGGTACCATGATTGTCTTCAAAACATTATTTTTATTTTCGCGAAGATTGACATTTCTCCATTCACTGTAGTTCCTGTTGTCTGCTAACAATGTTTTCTCTCTGCCTCATGTATGTTTGTTGTTGTATTGCAGGATATTAGGTTTAAAGCTGCAACAACAATACATCTCTCTTCCACATTAAAAAATCTGTAGAATTTCAGGAAGTTAGCTTGAAAACTGCACACAAATAAAATAGCTGAGGCCTTTAAAATGTTCCTTCCCAGGGCCCAAGACTTGGTTCGTACAGCCGTGCCAAAGTCATAGTAAAACTCCTTGTATGCTATTTTTCTGATTATGAGGGGGTCCCTGACAAATGTGCTATCACAAAAAGGGGCCCCCAGCCCCAAAACGTTTGAGAACCCCTGATCTTGCAAACTGAAACCCAAAACATTTGAGAACCCCTGATCTTGCAAACTGAACCCCAAAACGTTTGAGAACCCCTGATCTTGCAAACTGAACCCCAAAACGTTTGAGAACCCCTGATCTTGCAAACTGAACCCCAAAACGTTTGAGAACCCCTGATCTTGCAAACTGAACCCCAAAACGTTTGAGAACCCCTGATCTTGCAAACTGAACCCCAAAACTGTATTTTTCAGGCAATGCAAAACATGTTAACTGTGGTAACGCAAGAATGTTCTCTGCCTCGTCATCTCTCAAACCCCAGTACCTACTAACGTTGTCTGTCTGTCTGTCTGTCTGTCTGTCTGTCCTTCCAGCCGCAGTACCTTCCTCAGCTCCCCAGCAACAACATCTCTCCTGCTCCAGAGACCAAAAAACAGAACAAACACAGATACACAGACCATCACCTGCCCAACATCTAGAGAGAGGAGAATCACCTGTCCAACATCTAGAGAGGAGAATCACCTGTCCAACATCTAGAGAGGAGAATCACCTGTCCAACATCTAGAGAGGAGAATCACCTGTCCAACATCTGACAGAGAGACGGAGAATCACCTGTCCAACATCTAGAGAGGAGAATCACCTGTCCAACATCTAGAGAGGAGAATCACCTGTCCAACATCTGACAGAGAGACGGAGAATCACCTGTCCAACATCTAGAGAGGAGAATCACCTGTCCAACATCTAGAGAGGAGAATCACCTGTCCAACATCTAGAGAGGAGGATCACCTGTCAAACATCTAGAGAGGAGAATCACCTGTCCAACATCTAGAGAGGAGAATCACCTGTCCAACATCTGACAGAGAGACGGAGAATCACCTGTCCAACATCTGACAGAGAGAGGAGAATCACCTGTCCAACTTCTAGATAGGAGGAATCACCTGTCCAACATCTAGAGAGGAGAATCACCTGTCCAACATCTGAGAGCTATAGAGAGAGAGGGAAGGAGAGAGAGAGGGGTGCGGAGGTGAGAGAGATGGACCATGAGGACTATGAGAGACACTGTTACAGTGAGATGTGAATATGTTTGTATGTGAGTGTAAATGCATTAGCTGTAAGGAAAAAACACTAGCTCTTGGCTAGCACCAACCTTAGCCCAGGGCTAGCACCAACCTTAGCCCAGGGCTAGCACCAACCTTAGCCCAGGGCTAGCACCAACTTCCGCCCAGGGCTAGCACCAACCTCAGCCCAGGGCTAGCACCAACCTCAGCCCAGGGCTAGCACCAACTTCAGCCCTGGGCTAGCATCAACCTTAGCCCAGGGCTAACACCAACCTTAGCCCTGGGCTAAGGAAGATTTTAGCCTGAGGCTAAGCAAATGTTCACACTTGTACATTCTAACGTGGGCGAGCACCAAACTTAGTCCACGGCTACCACCAAACTTAGTCCACGGCTAGCTGGCCCTACTCTGGAGCAGGGTTAGCACAGACTTTTCGGGGTTAGCCCCAGAAACACAGTGCCAAAATAGCAAATGTGAAACAGGGTCACGAACAATACCTAGAATACTTACTGTTCAATCACAAAAGCGGCACTTTCACTTAATCAACATATGCTGGTGACGCTCGTGAATTCTCTAATGTGTTCTGCACGGTAATTCATATTATTTCATCTGAGGACAAAAACCTGAGGACAAAAACCCCACTGTATGCAGGCTGGCTAACTTCTTCTCACTTAGCCAACTAAAGCTACACATTCTACAGCTAGAAGGGCAGCAAACACTCCCTTTCCCCCTGTTTTCGTAGCTGTTCTATTGACGTTTAATTGTATATACTGTATCCATGAAAATAACGTTGCGTGATTTCGGATTCGGTCAAATTCGTTAATGTCTCATTAGTTCACAGCATTCTCTGTACAGGGGAGGGATGGAATTTCAAAAGTGAAAGATTGTTTTCCAATGTTGGACAGGCAGACAACCAAAGTTTATAAAAAACTATCACTGTTGGAAATCAAATGCTAGGCTAGAAGCAAGAGGAAATAATGTGTTAATCAATGTCTTATTGCTTATAATGGGGCCGGTTTAGCATGGGGCCAATCTAGCATGGGGTCAGTCTAGCAGGGCTAGCACCAACCTTAGCCCAGGGCTAGCACCAACCTTAGCCCTGGGCTAGCACCAACCTTAACCCAGGGCTAGCACCAACCTTAGCCCAGGGCTAGCACCAACCTTAGCCCAAGGCTAGCACCAACTTCAGCCCAGGGCTAGCACCAACCTTAGCCCTGGGATAGCACCTGGGTCTACCATGGTCTAGCATGGGGCCGGTCTAGCATGGGGCCAGTCTAGCATGGGGCCAGTCTAGCATGGGGCCAGTCTACCCCAAGGCCAGTCTAGCATGGGGCCGGTTTAGCATGGGGCCAGTCTAGCAGGGCTAGCACCAACCTTAGCCCAGGGCTAGCACCAACCGTAGCCCTGGGATAGCACCTGGGTCTACCATGGTCTAGCATGGGGCCAGTCTAGTATGGGCCCAGTCTACCCCAAGGCCTGTCTAGCATGGGGCCAGTCTAGCAGGGCTAGGGCCAGTCTAGCAGGGCTAGCACCAACCTTAGCCCAGGGCTAGCACCAACCTTAGCCCTGGGATAGCACCTGGGTCTACCATGGTCTAGCATGGGGCCGGTCTAGCATGGGGCCAGTCTAGCATGGGGCCATTCTAGCATGGGGCCAGTCTACCCCAAGGCCAGTCTAGCATGGGGCCAGTCTAGCATTGGGCCAGTCTAGCATGGGGCCAGTCTAGCATGGGGCCAGTCTACCCCAAGGCCAGTCTAGCGTGGGGCCGGTCTAGCATGGGGCCGGTCTAGCATGGTGCCGGTCTAGCATGGGGCCAATCTAGCATGGGGCCAGTCTAGCATGGGGCCAGTCTATCCCAAGGTCAGTCTAGCATGGGGCCAGTCTAGTATGGGCCCAGTCTACCCCAAGGCCTGTCTAGCATGGGGCCAGTCTATCATGGGGCTGGTCTAGCATTGGGCCGGTCTAGCATGGGGCCAGTCTAGCATGGGGCCGGTCTAGCATGGGGCCAGTCTAGCATGGGGCCAGTCTAGCATGGGGCAGTATAGCATGGGGCCAATCTAGCATGGGGCCAGTATAGCATGGGGCCAGTCTAGGATAGGGCCAATCTAGCATGAGGCCAAACTAGCATGGGGCCGGTCTAGCATGGGACCGGTCTAGCATGGGGCCGGTCTAGCATGGGGCCAATCTAGTATGGGGCCAGTCTAGCATGGGGCCAGTCTAGCATGGGGCCAGTCTATCCCAAGGTCAGTCTAGCATGGGGCCAGTCTAGTATGGGCCCAGTCTACCCCAAGGCCTGTCTAGCATGGGGCCAGTCTATCATGGGGCTGGTCTAGCATGGGTCCGGTCTAGCATGGGGCCAGTCTAGCATGGGGCCGGTCTAGCATGGGGCCAGTCTAGCATGGGGCCAGTCTAGCATGGGGCAGTCTAGCATGGGGCCAATATAGCATGGGGCCAGTCTAGCATGGGGCCAGTCTAGCATGGGGCCAATCTAGCATGGGGCCAAACTAGCATGGGGCCGGTCTAGCATGGGGCCGGTATAGCATGGGGCCAATCTAGCATGGGGCCAGTCTAGCATGGGGCCAGTCTAGCATGGGGCCAGTCTAGCATGGGGCCAGTCTATCCCAAGGTCAGTCTAGCATGGGGCCAGTCTAGTATGGGCCCAGTCTACCCCAAGGCCTGTCTAGCATGGGGCCTGTCTAGCATGGGGCCAGTCTAGCATGGGGCCGGTCTAGCATGGGGCCGGTCTAGCATGGGGCCAATCTACCCCAAGGTCAGTCTAGCTTGGGGCCAGTCTAGCATTGGGGTCTTTCTATAAACTAGGGTCCCAGTGGGTCTCTATAAACTAGGTTCCCAGTGCGTCTCTATAAACTAGGGTCCCAATGGGTCTCTATAAACTAGGGTACCAGTGGGTCTATATAAACTAGGATCCCAGTGGGTCTCTATAAACTAGGGAACCAGTGGGTCTTTCTATAAACTAGGGTCCCAATGGGTATTTCTATAAACTAGGGCACCAGTGGGTCTTTCTATAAACTAGGGTCCCAGTGGGTCTCTATAAACTAGGTTCCCAGTGCGTCTCTATAAACTAGGGTCCCAGTGGGTCATTCTATAAACTAGGGTCCCAGTGGGTCATTCTATAAACTAGGGCACCAATGAGCATTTCTTGTAGTGAACTGTTTGGAGCGGTTACTAAGTTCATTAATAATGATTTGCCATTTATTTTCACGTGAATACATTACGAAGTTAAAGGGGGAACATAGATACATTCAATATAATTCATGAGTTGAATCAAAAACCCTGTGTTTAAAGTCTTTCTCGTGCTTGGAGTCTTCATGGATTTGACAAATATCGTGTGACACAAAACCCCTATTACATTGATGATACTGCTGTTTGTTGTTACATCACATACAAAGCATTTTAACCCTATTACATTGATGATACTGCTGTTTGTTGTTACATCACATACAAAGCATTTTAACAATTGAATGACACATTGACATTGATCCTGGGATATTCCTGGATATTGCTTGTCAGACTCTTTTTAGTGTGAAGTGGACTGTAACCTTGACAACGATTTAACGTTTAAAAAGTTTTAGTGTGGAGATCTGGGAAGTGGACTGTGACCTCATAACATTTAGTATCTTCTCATGTTACAGTGTGAAAACAGTTTTCATGGGCACACATATCCAAAACAATGTATGTAATTACAAAATCCAATGCTTTTTAACAGAAAGAGTAACTTGAACTTGATTAATAAAATGAAATCGATGTAAATAAAGTAGTTCTTCAATAATTATCCATAATAGTTATTTGATGCGTGTTTGATGTCTAGCTGTTTAGTTAAAAGGGGACGTTATCAAGCAACATCAGCTGATTCAGAGAAGGATTTTCTATATGACAGTCAAGTTATAAAGAGCTTGTAACAGCCAAAGTGCGATTACTAATGCTGATCTGGAGGATTGACAGAACATTTTGGTGTCTATGTTCACTACTGCAGTCAAGATAATTATCCTACTTCATGGACAACATTAAATCAAGTTTCCTGAGGTAAGATTGCTGAGGTAAGATTGCTGAGGTAAGATTGCTGAGGTAAGATTGCTGAGGTAAGGTTGCTGAGGTAAGGTTGCTGAGGATTCCTGAGGTAAGATTGCTGAGGTAAGATTGCTGAGGTAAGATTGCTGAGGTAAGATTCCTGAGGTAAGATTCCTGAGGTAAAGTTCCTGAGGTAAGATTGCTGAGGTAAAGTTCCTGAGGTAAGTTCCTGAGGTAAGATTGCTGAGGTAAAGTTCCTGAGGTAAGATTTCTGAGGTAAAGTTCCTGAGGTAAGATTGCTAAGGTAAGATTGCTGAGGTAAGATTGCTGAGGTAAGATTCCTGAGGTAAAGTTCCTGAGGTAAGATTGCTGAGGTAAAGTTCCTGAGGTAAAGTTCCTGAGGTAAAATTGCTGAGGTAAGATTGCTGAGGTAAGATTGCTGAGGTAAGATTGCTGAGGTAAAATTGCTGAGGTAAGATTGCTGAGGTAAAATTGCTGAGGTAAGATTCCTGAGGTAAAGTTCCTGAGGTAAGATTGCTGAGGTAAAGTTCCTGAGGTAAAGTTCCTGAGGTAAGATTGCTGAGGTAAAGTTCCTGAGGTAAAGTTCCTGAGGTAAGATTGCTGAGGTAAAGTTCCTGAGGTAAAATTGCTGAGGTAAGATTGCTGAGGTAAGATTGCTGAGGTAAGATTGCTGAGGTAAAATTGCTGAGGTAAGATTGCTGAGTTAAAGTTCCTGAGGTAAAGTTCCTGAGGTAAGATTGCGGTCGGTGTATGTTTTGATCACCTGTTTTCCGTGTAAAAACGGAGCAACGTGAAAACTGTCTTTTTTGTTTGTTTATTTTTCTTCATACGAAACCAAAAAAATCAACTTGATAATTCGGCATTCACATGTGGGTGTGGGTGTAAATGTGTGGGTGTAAATGTGGAAATACCTAGTCAAGTGCCCATTCAACACTTCCTGTCCTTTCAAAGTAGTCCTTCCTGTCCTTTCAAAGTAGGAGGTCACCCTTCTAACTCCATTCTATTTATCTAGTATCAATTAATTCAAATCAAATCAAATTTTATTTGTCACATGCACATGGTTAGCAGATGTTAATGCGAGCGTAGCGAAATGCTTGTGCTTCTAGTTCCGACCATGCAGTAATAACCAACGAGTAATCTAACTAACAATTCCAAAACTACTACCTTATAGACACAAGTGTAAGGGGATAAAGAATATGTACATAAAGATATATGAATGAGTGATGATACAGAGCGGCATAGGCAAGATGCAGTAGATGGTATTGAGTACAGTATATACATATGAGATGAGTATGTAGACAAAGTGGCATAGTTAAAGTGGCTAGTGATACATGTATTACATAAAGATGCAGTAGATGACTATGGGGCTCTATGGTTAGTCAGTGGTTGCATTTCCCTGTTTGACCACTAGGTTTTATGGGTATTATGACACCTCCACTATGGGGCTCTATGGTTAGTCAGTGGTTGCATTTCCCTGTTTGACCACTAGGTTTTATGGGTATTATGACACCTCCACTATGGGGCTCTATGGTTAGTCAGTGGTATTATGACACCTCCACTATGGGGCTCTATGGTTAGTCAGTGGTATTATGACACCTCCACTATGGGGCTCTATGGTTAGTCAGTGGTATTATGACACCACTATGGGGCTCTATGGTTAGTCAGTGGTATTATGACACCTCCACTATGGGGCTCTATGGTTAGTCAGTGGTATTATGACACCTCCACTATGGGGCTCTATGGTTAGTCAGTGGTATTATGACACCTCCACTATGGGGCTCTATGGTTAGTCAGTGGTATTATGACACCTCCACTATGGGGCTCTATGGTTAGTCAGTGGTATTATGACACCTCCACTATGGGGCTCTATGGTTAGTCAGTGGTATTATGACACCTCCACTATGGGGCTCTATGGTTAGTCAGTGGTATTATGACACCTCCACTATGGGGCTCTATGGTTAGTCAGTGGTTGCATTTCCCTGTTTGACCACTAGGTTTTATGGGTATTATGACACCTCCACTATGGGGCTCTATGGTTAGTCAGTGGTATTATGACACCTCCACTATGGGGCTCTATGGTTAGTCAGGGGTATTATGACACCTCCACTATGGGGCTCTATGGTTAGTCAGTGGTATTATGACACCTCCACTATGGGGCTCTATGGTTAGTCAGTGGTATTATGACACCTCCACTATGGGGCTCTATGGTTAGTCAGTGGTATTATGACACCTCCACTATGGGGCTCTATGGTTAGTCAGTGGTATTATGACACCTCCACTATGGGGCTCTATGGTTAGTCAGTGGTATTATGACACCTCCACTATGGGGCTCTATGGTTAGTCAGTGATATTATGACACCTCCACTATGGGGCTCTATGGTTAGTCAGTGGTTGCATTTCCCTGTTTGACCACTAGGTTTTATGGGTATTATGACACCTCCACTATGGGGCTCTATGGTTAGTCAGTGGTATTATGACACCTCCACTATGGGGCTCTATGGTTAGTCAGTGGTATTATGACACCTCCACTATGGGGCTCTATGGTTAGTCAGTGGTATTATGACACCTCCACTATGGGGCTCTATGGTTAGTCAGTGGTATTATGACACCTCCACTATGGGGCTCTATGGTTAGTCAGTGGTATTATGACACCTCCACTATGGGGCTCTATGGTTAGTCAGTGGTTGCATTTCCCTGTTTGACCACTAGGTTTTATGGGTATTATGACACCTCCACTATGGGGCTCTATGGTTAGTCAGTGGTATTATGACACCTCCACTATGGGGCTCTATGGTTAGTCAGTGGTATTATGACACCTCCACTATGGGGCTCTTTAGTCAGTGGTATTACTGACAGTGGTTGCATTTCTGTTTGACCACTAGGTTTTATGGGTATTATGACACCTCCACTATGGGGCTCTATGGTTAGTCAGTGTTAGTCACTATGTGGTATTATGACACCTCCACTATGGGGCTCTATGGTTAGTCAGTGGTATTATGACACCTCCACTATGGGGCTCTATGGTTAGTCAGTGGTATTATGACACCTCCACTATGGGGCTCTATGGTTAGTCAGTGGTATTATGACACCTCCACTATGGGGCTCTATGGTTAGTCACACCTCCACTATGGGGCTCTATGGTTAGTCAGTGGTATTATGACACCTCCACTATGGGGCTCTATGGTTAGTCAGTGGTATTATGACACCTCCACTATGGGGCTCTATGGTTAGTCAGTGGTATTATGACACCTCCACTATGGGGCTCTATGGTTAGTCAGTGGTATTATGACACCTCCACTATGGGGCTCTATGGTTAGTCAGTGGTATTATGACACCTCCACTCTATGGGGCTCTATGGTCTATGGTTAGTCAGTGGTTGCATTTCCCTGTTTGACCACTAGGTTTTATGGGTATTATGACACCTCCACTATGGGGCTCTATGGTTAGTCAGTGGTATTATGACACCTCCACTATGGGGCTCTATGGTTAGTCAGTGGTATTATGACACCTCCACTATGGGGCTCTATGGTTAGTCAGTGGTATTATGACACCTCCACTATGGGGCTCTATGGTTAGTCAGTGTTATTATGACACCTCCACTATGGGGCTCTATGGTTAGTCAGTGGTATTATGACACCTCCACTATGGGGCTCTATGGTTAGTCAGTGGTTGCATTTCCCTGTTTGACCACTAGGTTTTATGGGTATTATGACACCTCCACTATGGGGCTCTATGGTTAGTCAGTGGTATTATGACACCTCCACTATGGGGCTCTATGGTTAGTCAGTGGTATTATGACACCTCCACTATGGGGCTCTATGGTTAGTCAGTGGTATTATGACACCTCCACTATGGGGCTCTATGGTTAGTCAGTGGTATTATGACACCTCCACTATGGGGCTCTATGGTTAGTCAGTGGTATTATGACACCTCCACTATGGGGCTCTATGGTTAGTCAGTGGTATTATGACACCTCCACTATGGGGCTCTATGGTTAGTCAGTGGTATTATGACACCTCCACTATGGGGCTCTATGGTTAGTCAGTGGTTGCATTTCCCTGTTTGACCACTAGGTTTTATGGGTATTATGACACCTCCACTATGGGGCTCTATGGTTAGTCAGTGGTATTATGACACCTCCACTATGGGGCTCTATGGTTAGTCAGTGGTATTATGACACCTCCACTATGGGGCTCTATGGTTAGTCAGTGGTATTATGACACCTCCACTATGGGGCTCTATGGTTAGTCAGTGGTATTATGACACCTCCACTATGGGGCTCTATGGTTAGTCAGTGGTTGCACATCTAACTAGCTGGATTGAAGCAACGGTGTGAATAATAGACTATATATACAGTGCCTTACGAAAGTATTCGGCCCCCTTGAACTTTGCGACCTTTTGCCACATTTCAGGCTTCAAACATAAAGATATAAAACTGTATTTTTTGTGAAGAATCAACAACAAGTGGGACACAATCATGAAGTGGAACGACATTTATTGGATATTTCAAACTTTTTTAACAAATCAAAAACTGAAAAATTGGGCGTGCAAAATTAATCAGCCCCCTTAAGTTAATACTTTGTATCGCCACCTTTTGCTGCGATTACAGCTGTAAGTCGCTTGGGGTATGTCTCTATGAGTTTTGCACATCGAGAGACTGACAATTTTTCCAATTCCTCCTTGCAAAACAGCTCGAGCTCAGTGAGGTTGGATGGAGAGCATTTGTGAACAGCAGTTTTCAGTTCTTTCCACAGATTCTCGATTGGATTCAGGGCAGAACTTTGACTTGGCCATTCTAACACCTGGATATGTTTATTTTTGAACCATTCCATTGTAGATTTTGCTTTATGTTTTGGATCATTGTCTTGTTGGAAGACAAATCTCCGTCCCAGTCTCAGGTCTTTTGCAGACTCCATCAGGTTTTCTTCCAGAATGGTCCTGTATTTGGCTCCATCCATCTTCCCATCAATTTTAACCATCTTCCCTGTCCCTGCTGAAGAAAAGCAGGCCCAAACCATGATGCTGCCACCACCATGTTTGACAGTGGGGATGGTGTGTTCAGGGTGATGAGCTGTGTTGCTTTTACGCCAAACATAAAGTTTTGCATTGTTGCCAAAAAGTTCAATTTTGGTTTCATCTGACCAGAGCACCTTCTTCCACATGTTTGGTGTGTCTCCCAGGTGGCTTGTGGCAAACTTTAAACAACACTTTTTATGGATATCTTTAAGAAATGGCTTTCTTCTTGCCACTCTTCCATAAAGGCCAGATTTGTGCAATATACGACTGATTGTTGTCCTATGGACAGAGTCTCCCACCTCAGCTGTAGATCTCTGCAGTTCATCCAGAGTGATCATGGGCCTCCTGGCTGCATCTCTGATCAGTCTTCTCCTTGTATGAGCTGAAAGTTTAGAGGGACGGCCAGGTCTTGGTAGATTTGCAGTGGTCTGATACTCCTTCCATTTCAATATTATCGCTTGCACAGTGCTCCTTGGGATGTTTAAAGCTTGGGAAATCTTTTTGTATCCAAATCCGGCTTTAAACTTCTTCACAACAGTATCTCGGACCTGCCTGGTGTGTTCCTTGTTCTTCATGATGCTCTCTATGCTTTTAACGGACCTCTGAGACTATCACAGTGCAGGTGCATTTATACGGAGACTTGATTACACACAGGTGGATTGTATTTATCATCATTAGTCATTTAGGTCAACATTGGATCATTCAGAGATCCTCACTGAACTTCTGGAGAGAGTTTGCTGCACTGAAAGTAAAGGGGCTGAATAATTTTGCACGCCCAATTTTTCAGTTTTTGATTTGTTAAAAAAGTTTGAAATATCCAATAAATGTCGTTCCACTTCATGATTGTGTCCCACTTGTTGTTGATTCTTCACAAAAAAATACAGTTTTATATCTTTATGTTTGAAGCCTGAAATGTGGCAAAAGGTCGCAAAGTTCAAGGGGGCAGAATACTTTCGCAAGGCACTGTAAGTCATTAACTGTTTACAGCATGTCTCCAGCTACCCAGACCTGTCTGATCAGCCTGATAGGGTGCAGTAGGTGTGTCCAGTTTACACCTGTGAAAATATGTGTGTGTGTGTGTGTGTATAGCAATGGAATGAAGGGTTTTGGGGTCCTGTCCAGAAACAACCCTGAAATCCTACCCCTAGACACCTGTGGAGATCTGAGAGAATTAGACAGGTGCATAGCAATACCAACGACCTTCCACCAAACCTTTCAGAGGATAAGGTGGAGCTCTCACCATGTCACCACCCATCAATCCCTCTCAGATCTTCACACGTGTCTAGACTCTGGACAGTAGGGGCTGGGGGTTGTTTCTGGACAGTAGGGGCTGGGGGTTGTTTCTGGACAGGCCATGGGTATAATAACCCCCACTCCTCCTCTTCTCCTCCCCCCTCCTCTTCTCACCCCTCACTTACCTCCACCTCTACCCCTACCTCCACCCCTACCTCTACCTCTACCCCTACCTCCACCTCTAACCCTACCTCTACCTCCACCCCTACCTCCACCTCTACCCCTACCTCCACCCCTACCTCCACCTCTACCTCCACCTCTACCCCTACCCCTACCTCCACCTCTACCTCCACCTCCACCCCTACCTCTACCCCTACCCCTACCCTACCTCTACCTCCACCTCTACCTCCACCTCTACCCCTACCTCTACCTCCACCTCTACCCCTACCTCTACCTCTACCTCCACCTCTACCTCCACCTCTACCTCTACCTCCACCTTTACTGTCCTTTATGTTGTATAGTAGTAGTAGAGGTAGTAGAGAGGTCCGATGTCTGCAGTACATACAGCACCTATTCTACCTGCCCTACCTCCACCTCCACCTCTACCTCTACCTCCACCTCTACCTCCACCTCCACCTCTACCTCTACACCTACCTCTACCTCCACCTCCACCTCTACCACTACACCTACCTCCACCTCCACCTCTACCACTACCTCTACCCCTACCTCCACCTCTACCTCTACCTCCACCCCTACCTCTACCCCCTACCTCTACCCCTACCTCCACCTCTACCTCCACCTCTACCTCTACCTCTACCTCTACCCCTACCTCCACCCCTACCTCCACCTCCACATCCACACCTCTACCTCCACCTCTACCCTACCCCTACCTCCACCTCTACCTCCACCTCTACCTCTACCTCCACCTCTACCCCTACCTCCACCCCTACCTCTACCTCCACCCCTAACTCTACCTCCACTCCTAACTCTACCTCTACCTCTACCTCCACCTCCACCTCTACCCCTACCTCTACCTCCACCTCCACCTCCACCTCTACCTCTACCACTACCTCCACCTCCAACTCTACCACTACCTCTACCCCTACCTCCACCTCTACCTCCACCCCTAACTCTACCTCCACCCCTACCTCTACCTCCACCTCTACCTCCACCTCTACCTCCACCTCCACTCCTACCTCCACCTCAACTCCTACCCCTACCTCCACCTCCACTCCTACCTCCACCCCTACCTCTACCTCCACCTCTACCTCCACCTCCACACCTACCTCCAACTCCACTCCTACCTCTACCTCCACCCGTACCTCTACATCCACCTCTACCTCCACCTCTACCTCTACCTCCACCCCTACCTCCACCTCTACCCCTACCTGCACCCCTACCTCTACCTCCCCCTACCTCCACCTCTAACCCTACCTCTACCTCCACCCCTACCTCCACCTCTACCCCTACCTCTACCTCCACCTCTACCCCTACCCTACCTCTACCTCCACCTCTACCTCTAACCCTACCTCTACCTCCACCCCTACCTCCACCTCTACCCCTACCTCTACCTCCACCTCTACCCCTACCCCTACCTCTACCTCCACCTCTACCTCTACCCCTACCTCTACCTCTACCTCTACCTCCACCTCCACCTCTACCTCTACCTCCACCTCTACTGTCCTTTATGTTGTATAGTAGTAGTAGAGGTAGTAGAGAGGTCCGATGTCTGCAGTACGTACAGCACCTATTCTACCTGCCCTACCTCCACCTCTACCTCCACCTCCACCTCCACCTCCACCTCTACCTCTACCTCTACCCCTACCTCTACCTCCACCTCTACCTCTACCACTACCCCTACCTCCACCTCCACCTCTACCTCTACCACTACCTCTACCACTACCTCTACCCCTACCTCCACCTCTACCTCCATCCCTACCTCTACCTCTACCCCTACCTCTACCCCTACCTCCACATCCACCTCTACCTCCACCTCTACCTCCACCTCTACCCCTACCTCCACCTCCACCTCTACTGTCCTTTATGTTGTATAGTAGTAGTAGAGGTAGTAGAGAGGTCCGATGTCTGCAGTACGTACAGCACCTATTCTACCGACCCTACCCCTACCTCTACCTCTACCTCCACCTCCACCTCTACCTCCACCTCCACCTCTACCTATACCCCTACCTCTACCTCCACCTCTACCTCCACATCTACCACTACCTCTACCTCCACCTCTACCTCTACCACTACCTCTACCCCTACCCTACCTCCACCTCTACCTCCGCATCTACCACTACCTCTACCTCCACCTCTACCTCTACCACTACCTCTACCTCCACCTCTACCTCTACCCTACCTTTACCTCCACCTCCACCTCTACTGTCCTTTATGTTGTATAGTAGTAGAGGTAGTAGAGAGGTCCGATGTCTGCAGTACGTACAGTACCTATTCTACCTACCCTACCTCCACCTCTACCCCTACCCCTACCTCTACCTCTACCTCTACTGTCCTTTGTGTTGTATAGTAGTAGTAGAGGTAGTAGAGTGGTCCGATGTCTGCAGTACGTACTGTACCTATTCTACCTGCCCTACCTCTACCTCTACCCCTACCTCCACCTCTACCTCTACCTCCACCTCCACCTCTACCTCTACCTCTACCCCTACCCCTACCTCCACCTCTAACTCCACCTCTACCGCCACCTCTACCTCTACCTCCACCTCCACCTCCACCTCTACCTCTACCCCTACCTCTACCTCCACCTCCACCTCTACCCCTACCTCCACCTCTACCTCCACCTCTACCTCTACCTCCACCTCTACCCCTACCTCCACCCCTACCTCTACCTCCACCCCTAACTCTACCTCCACTCCTAACTCTACCTCTACCTCTACCTCCACCTCTACCTCCACCCCTACCTCTGCCCCTACCTCCACCTCTACCTCCACCCTAACTCTACCTCCACCCCTACCTCCACCTCCACCTCTACCTCCACCCCTACCTCTACCTCCACCTCCACCTCTACCTCCACCTCCACTCCTACCTCCACCTCAACTCCTACCCCTACCTCCACCTCCACTCCTACCTCCACCCCTACCTCTACCTCCACCTCCACCTCTACCTCCACCTCTACCTCTACCTCTACCTCCACCTCCACCCTACCTCCACCTCTACCTCCACCTCCACCTCTACCTCCACCTCTACCTCCACCTCCCACCCCTACCTCTACCTCCACCCTACCTCCACCCCTACCTCCACCTCTACCCCTACCTCCACCCCTAACTCTACCCCTACCTCCACCTCTAACCCTACCTCTACCTCCACCCCTACCTCCACCTCTACCCCTACCTCCACCCCTACCTCTACCTCCACCTCCACCTCTACCCCTCCTCTACCCACCTCCACCTCTACCCCTACCTCTACCTCCCACCTCCACCTCCACCTCTACCTCTACCTCCACCCCTACCTCCACCTCCACCTCCACCTCCACCTCTACCTCTACCTCCACCTCTACCTCCACCTCCCACCTCTACCTCTACCTCCACCTCCACCTCTACCTCTACCTCCACCTCTACCTCCACCTCCACCTCCACCTCCCCTCCACCTCTACCTCCACCTCTACTGTCCTTTATGTTGTATAGTAGTAGTAGAGGTAGTAGAGAGGTCCCTGTCTGCAGTACGTACAGCACCTATTCTACCCCTACCCTACCTCTACCTCCACCTCTACCTCCACCTCTACCTCTACCACTACCTCCACCTCCAACTCTACCACTACCTCTACCCCTACCTCCACCTCTACCTCCACCCCTCTACCTCCACCCCTACCTCTACCTCCACCTCTACCTCCACCTCTACCTCCACCTCCCCTACCTCCACCTCAACTCCTACCCTACCTCCACCTCCACTCCTACCTCCACCCCTACCTCTACCTCCACCTCTACCTCCCACCTCCACACCTACCTCCAACTCCACTCTACCTCTGTCTCCACCCGTACCTCTACATCCACCTCTACCTCCACCTCTACCTCTACCTCCACCCCTACCTCCACCTCTACCCCTACCACCCCTACCTCCCCCTACCTCCACAACCTACCTCTACCTCCACCCCTACCTCCACCTCTACCCCTACCTCTACCTCCACCTCTACCCCTACCCCTACCTCTACCTCCACCTCTACCTCTAACCCTACCTCTACCTCCACCCCTACCTCCACCTCTACCCCTACCTCTACCTCCACCTCTACCCCCTACCCCTACCTCTACCTCCACCTCTACCTCTACCCCCCTCTACCTCTACCTCTACCTCCACCTCTACCTCCACCTCTACCTCTACCTCCACCTCTACTGTCCTTTATGTTGTATAGTAGTAGTAGAGGTAGTAGAGAGGTCCTGCAGTACGTACAGCACCTATTCTACCTGCCCTACCTCCACCTCTACCTCCACCCACCTCCACCTCCACCTCTACCTCTACCTCTACCCCCTACCTCTACCTCCACCTCTACCTCTACCACTACCCCTCCCCACCTCCACCTCTACCTCTACCACTACCTCTACCACTACCTCTACCCCTACCTCCACCTCTACCTCCATCCCTACCTCTACCTCTACCCCTACCTCTACCCCTACCTCCACATCCACCCTACCTCCACCTCTCCACCTCTACCCCTACCTCCACCTCACCTCTACTGTCCTTTATGTTGTATAGTAGTAGTAGAGGTAGTAGAGAGGTCCGATGTCTGCAGTACGTACAGCACCTATTCTACCGACCCTACCTCTACCTCTACCTCCACCTCCACCTCTACCTCCACCTCCACCTCTACCTATACCCCTACCTCTACCTCCACCTCTACCTCCACATCTACCACTACCTCTACCTCCACCTCTACCTCTACCACTACCTCTACCCCTACCCTACCTCCTCTACCTCCGCATCTACCACTACCTCTACCTCCACCTCTACCTCTACCACTACCTCTACCTCCACCTCTACCTCTACCCTACCTTTACCTCCACCTCCACCTCTACTGTCCTTTATGTTGTATAGTAGTAGAGGTAGTAGAGAGGTCCGATGTCTGCAGTCCGTACAGTACCTATTCTACCTACCCTACCTCCACCTCTACCCCTACCCTACCTCTACCTCTACCTCTACTGTCCTTTGTGTTGTATAGTAGTAGTAGAGGTAGTAGAAATGGTCCGATGTCTGCAGTACGTACTGTACCTATTCTACCTGCCCTACCTCTACCTCTACCCCTACCTCCACCTCTACCTCTACCTCCACCTCCACCTCTACCTCTACCTCTACCCCTACCCCTACCTCCACCTCTAACTCCACCTCTACCGCTACCTCTACCTCTACCTCCACCTCCACCTCCACCTCTACCTCTACCCCTACCTCTACCTCCACCTCCACCTCTACCCCTACCTCCACCTCTACCTCCACCTCTACCTCTACCTCCACCTCTACCCCTACCTCCACCCCTACCTCTCCTCCACCCCTAACTCTACCTCCACTCCTAACTCTACCTCTACCTCTACCTCCACCTCTACCTCCACCCCTACCTCTACCCCTACCTCCACCTCTACCTCCACCCCTAACTCTACCTCCACCCCTACCTCCACCTCCCCTCTACCTCCCACCCCTACCTCTACCTCCACCTACCTCCACCTCTACCTCCACCTCCTTTCCACCTCAACTCCTACCCCTACCTCCACCTCCAGTACCTCCACCCCTACCTCTACCTCCACCTCCACCTCTACCTCCACCTCTACAATACCTCTACCTCCACCTCCACTCCTACCTCCCACCTCTACCTCCACCTCCACCTCTACCTCCACCCCTACCTCCACCTCCACCCCTACCTCTACCTCCACCCCTACCTCCACCTCTACCCCTACCTCCACCCTAACTCTACCCCTACCTCCACCTCTAACCCTACCTCTACCTCCACCCCTACCTCCACCTCTACCCCTACCTCCACCCCCTACCTCTACCTCCACCTCCACCTCTACCCCTACCTCTACCTCCACCTCCACCTCCACCTCTACCTCTACCTCCACCCCTACCTCCACCTCCACCTCCACCTCCACCTCTACCTCTACCTCCACCTCTACCTCCACCTCTACCTCTACCACCTCCACCTCCACCTCTACCTCTACCTCCACCTCTACCTCCACCTCCACCTCCACCTCCCCCTCCACCTCTACCTCCACCTCTACTGTCCTTTATGTTGTATAGTAGTAGTAGAGGTAGTAGAGAGGTCCGATGTCTGCAGTACGTACAGCACCTATTCTACCGACCCTACCCTACCTCTACCTCCACCTCTACCTCTACCTCTACCTCTACCTCCACCTCCACCTCCACCTCCACCTCTACCTCCACCTCTACCTCCACCTCCACCCCTACCTCTACCCCTACCTGTACCTCCACCACTACCTCCACCTCTACCCCTACCTCCACCTCCACCTCTACTGTCCTTTATGTTGTATAGTAGTAGTAGAGGTAGTAGAGAGGTCCGATGTCTGCAGTACGTACAGCACCTATTCTACCGACCCTACCCCTACCTCTACCTCTACCTCCACCTCCACCTCTACCTATACCCCTACCTCTACCTCCACCTCTACCTCCACATCTACCACTACCTCTACCTCCACCTCTACCTCTACCACTACCTCTACCCCTACCCTACCTCCACCTCTACCTCCGCATCTACCACTACCTCTACCTCCACCTCTACCTCTACCACTACCTCTACCTCTACCCTACCTCCACCTCTACCTCTACCCTACCTCTACCTCCACCTCCACCTCTACTGTCCTTTATGTTGTATAGTAGTAGAGGTAGTAGAGAGGTCCGATGTCTGCAGTACGTACAGTACCTATTCTACCTACCCTACCTCCACCTCTACCCCTACCCCTACCTCTACCTCTACCTCTACTGTCCTTTGTGTTGTATAGTAGTAGTAGAGGTAGTAGAGTGGTCCGATGTCTGCAGTACGTACAGTACCTATTCTACCTGCCCTACCTCTACCTCTACCCCTACCTCCACCTCTACCTCCACCTCTACCTCTACCTCTACCTCTACCTCTACCTCTACCCCTACCCCTACCTCCACCTCTAACTCCACCTCTACCGCCACCTCTACCTCTACCTCCACCTCCACCTCCACCTCTACCTCTACCCCTACCTCTACCTCCACCTCCACCTCTACCCCTACCTCCACCTCTACCTCCACCTCTACCTCTACCTCCACCTCTACCCCTACCTCCACCCCCCTACCTCTACCTCCACCCCTAACTCTACCTCCACTCCTAACTCTACCTCTACCTCTACCTCCACCTCTACCTCCACCCCTACCTCTACCCCTACCTCCACCTCTACCTCCACCCTAACTCTACCTCCACCCCTACCTCCACCTCCACCTCTACCTCCACCCCTACCTCTACCTCCACCTCCTACCTCCACCTCTACCTCCACCTCCCTCCTACCTCCACCTCAACTCCTACCCCTACCTCCACCTCCACTCCTACCTCCACCCCTACCTCTACCTCCACCTCCACCTCTACCTCCACCTCTACCTCTACACCCCTACCTCCCTCCCCCACCTAACCCTACCTCTACCTCCACCTCCACCTCCACCTCTACCTCCACCTCTACCTCCACCTCCACCCCTACCTCTACCTCCCCCCTACCTCCCTACCTCTACCCCTACCTCCACCCCTAACTCTACCCCCTACCTCCACCTCTACTGTACCTCTACCTCCACCCCTACCTCCACCTCTACCCCTACCTCCACCCCTACCTCTACCTCCACCTCCACCTCTACCCCTACCTCTACCTCCACCTCCACCTCCACCTCTACCCCTACCTCTACCTCCACCTCCACCTCCACCTCTACCTCTACCTCCACCCTACCTCCACCTCCAGCACCTCCACCTCTACCTCTACCTCCACCTCTACCTCCACCTCTACCTCTACCTCCACCTCCACCTCCACCTCCACCTCCACCCCTACCTCTACCCCTACCTGTACCTCCACCACTACCTCCACCTCTACCCCTACCTCCACCTCCACCTCTACTGTCCTTTATGTTGTATAGTAGTAGTAGAGGTAGTAGAGTGGTTCGATGTCTGCAGTACGTACAGCACCTACTATTCTACCGACCCTACCCCTACCTCTACCTCTACCTCCACCTCCACCTCCACCTCCACCTCCACCTCTACCTCCACCTCTACCTCCACCTCCCACCTCCACCTCCACCTCCACCTCCCACCTCCACCTCCACCTCTACCTCCACCTCCACCTCTACCTCCACCTCTAACTCCCTCTACCTCTACCTCCACCTCCCTCCACCTCTACCTCCACCTCCACCTCTACCTCCACTCTACCTCCACCTCCACCTCTACCCCTACCTCCACCTCTACCTCCACCTCCACCTCCACCTCTACCACTACCTCTACCTCTACCCTACCTCCACCTCCACCTCTACCACTACCTCTACCCTACCTCCACCTCTACCACTACCTCTACCTCTACCCTACCTCCACCTCCACCTCTACCCCTACCTCTACCTCTACCTCTACTGTCCTTTATGTTGTATAGTAGTAGTAGAGGTAGTAGAGAAGGGTCTACCGACCCTACCCTACCTCTGCACCTCTACGTCCAGCACCTATTCTACCGACCCTACCCTACCTCTACCTCCACCTCTACCTCCACCTCTACCTCCACCTCCACCTCCACCTCTACCTCCACCTCCCACCTCCACCCCTACCTCCACCTCTACCTCCACCTCTCCCACCCCTCCACCCTCTACCTCCACCACTACCTCCACCTCCACCTCTACCCCTACCTCCACCTCCACCTCTACTGTCCTTTATGTTGTATAGTAGTAGTAGAGGTAGTAGAGAGGTCCGATGTCTGCAGTACGTACAGCACCTATTCTACCTGCCCTACCTCCACCTCTACCTCCACCTCCACCTCCACCTCTACCTCTACCCCTACCTCTACCTCCACCTCTACCTCTACCTCTACCTCTACCCCTACCTCTACCTCCACCTCTACCTCTACCACTACCCCTACCTCCACCTCCACCTCTACCTCTACCACTACCTCTACCCCTACCTCCACCTCTACCTCCATCCCTACCTCTACCTCTACCCCTACCTCTACCCCTACCTCCACATCCACCTCTACCTCCACCTCTACCTCCACCTCCACCTCTACCCCTACCTCCACCTCCACCTCTACTGTCCTTTATGTTGTATAGTAGTAGTAGAGGTAGTAGAGAGGTCCGATGTCTGCAGTACGTACAGCACCTATTCTACCGACCCTACCCCTACCTCTACCTCTACCTCTACCTCCACCTCCACCTCTACCTCCACCTCCACCTCTACCTATACCCCTACCTCTACCTCCACCTCTACCTCCACATCTACCACTACCTCTACCTCCACCTCTACCTCTACCACTACCTCTACCCCTACCCTACCTCCACCTCTACCTCCGCATCTACCACTACCTCTACCTCCACCTCTACCTCTACCACTACCTCTACCTCTACCCTACCTCCACCTCTACCTCTACCCTACCTCTACCTCCACCTCCACCTCTACTGTCCTTTATGTTGTATAGTAGTAGAGGTAGTAGAGAGGTCCGATGTCTGCAGTACGTACAGTACCTATTCTACCTACCCTACCTCCACCTCTACCCCTACCCCTACCTCTACCTCTACCTCTACTGTCCTTTGTGTTGTATAGTAGTAGTAGAGGTAGTAGAGTGGTCCGATGTCTGCAGTACGTACAGTACCTATTCTACCTGCCCTACCTCTACCTCTACCCCTACCTCTACCTCTACCCCTACCCCTACCTCCACCTCTAACTCCACCTCTACCGCCACCTCTACCTCTACCTCCACCTCCACCTCCACCTCCACCTCTACCTCTACCCCTACCTCTACCTCCACCTCCACCTCTACCCCTACCTCCACCTCTACCTCCACCTCTACCTCTACCTCCACCCTACCTCCACCCCTACCTCTACCTCCACCCCTAACTCTACCTCCACTCCTAACTCTACCTCTACCTCTACCTCCACCTCTACCTCCACCCCTACCTCTACCCCTACCTCCACCTCTACCTCCACCCCTAACTCTACCTCCACCCCTACCTCCACCTCCACCTCTACCTCCACCCCTACCTCTACCTCCACCTCTACCTCCACCTCTACCTCCACCTCCACCCTACCTCCACCTCAACTCCTACCCCTACCTCCACCTCCACTCCTACCTCCACCCCTACCTCTACCTCCACCTCCACCTCTACCTCCACCTCTACCTCCACCTACCCCTACCTCCACCTCCACCCCTAACCCTACCTCTACCTCCACCTCCACCTCTACCTCCACCTCTACCTCCACCTCCACCCCCTACCTCTACCTCCACCCCTACCTCCACCTCTACCCCTACCTCCACCCCTAACTCTACCCCTACCTCCACCTCTAACCCTACCTCTACCTCCACCCCTACCTCCACCTCTACCCCTACCTCCACCCCTACCTCTACCTCCACCTCCACCTCTACCCCTACCTCTACCTCCACCTCCACCTCCCCCTCCACCTCTACCCTCCACCCCTACCTCCACCTCCACCTCCACCTCTACCTCCACCTCCACCTCCACCTCTACCTCTACCTCCACCTCTACCTCCACCTCCACCTCCACCTCCACCTCCCCTCCACCTCTACCTCCACCTCTACTGTCCTTTATGTTGTATAGTAGTAGTAGAGGTAGTAGAGAGGTCCGATGTCTGCAGTACGTACAGCACCTATTCTACCGACCCTACCCTACCTCTACCTCCACCTCTACCTCTACCTCTACCTCTACCTCCACCTCCACCTCTACCTCCACCTCTACCTCCACCTCCACCCCTACCTCCACCCCTACCTGTACCTCCACCACTACCTCCACCTCTACCCCTACCTCCACCTCCACCTCTACTGTCCTTTATGTTGTATAGTAGTAGTAGAGGTAGTAGAGTGGTTCGATGTCTGCAGTACGTACAGCACCTACTATTCTACCGACCCTACCCCTACCTCTACCTCTACCTCCACCTCTACCTCCACCTCCACCTCCACCTCTACCTCTACCTCTACCTCTACCTCCACCTCCACCTCCACCTCCACCTCCACCTCTACCTCCACCTCCACCTCTACCTCCACCTCCACCTCCACCTCCACCTCTACCTCTACCTCCACCTCTACCTCCACCTCTAACTCCACCTCTACCTCCACCTCCACCTCTACCTCCACCTCCACCTCTACCTCCACCTCCACCTCTACCCCTACCTCCACCTCTACCTCCACCTCCACCTCCACCTCTACCACTACCTCTACCTCTACCCTACCTCCACCTCCACCTCTACCACTACCTCTACCCTACCTCCACCTCTACCACTACCTCTACCTCTACCCTACCTCCACCTCCACCTCTACCCCTACCTCTACCTCTACCTCTACTGTCCTTTATGTTGTATAGTAGTAGTAGAGGTAGTAGAGGGGTCCGATGTCTGCAGTACGTACAGCACCTATTCTACCGACCCTACCCTACCTCTACCTCCACCTCTACCTCCACCTCTACCTCCACCTCCACCTCCACCTCTACCTCTACCTCCACCTCCACCTCCACCTCTACCTCCACCTCTCTACCTCCACCTCCACCTCCACCTCTACCTCCACCTCCACCTCCACCTCCACCCCTACCTCCACCTCTACCTCCACCTCCACCCCTACCTCCACCCCTACCTCTACCCCTACCTCTACCTCCACCACTACCTCCACCTCCACCTCTACCCCTACCTCCACCTCCACCTCTACTGTCCTTTATGTTGTATAGTAGTAGTAGAGGTAGTAGAGAGGTCCGATGTCTGCAGTACGTACAGCACCTATTCTACCGACCCTACCCCTACCTCTACCTCTACCTCCACCTCCACCTCTACCTCTACCTCCACCTCCACCTCTACCTCTACCTCTACCTCCACCTCTACCTCCACATCTACCACTACCTCTACCTCCACCTCTACCTCTACCACTACCTCTACCCCTACCCTACCTCCACCTCTACCTCCGCATCTACCACTACCTCTACCTCCACCTCTACCTCTACCTCCACCTCTACCTCTACCACTACCTCTACCTCTACCCTACCTCCACCTCCACCTCTACCCCTACCTCTACCTCTACCTCTACTGTCCTTTGTGTTGTATAGTAGTAGTAGAGGTAGTAGAGTGGTCCGATGTCTGCAGTACGTACAGTACCTATTCTACCTGCCCTACCTCTACCTCTACCCCTACCTCCACCTCTACCTCCACATCTACCACTACCTCTACCTCCACCTCCACCTCTACCTCTACCCTACCTCTACCTCTACTGTCCTTTGTGTTTTATAGTAGTAGAGGTAGTAGAGAGGTCCGATGTCTGCAGTACGTACAGTACCTATTCTACCTACCCTACCTCCACCTCTACCCCTACCTCTACTGTCCTTTGTGTTGTATAGTAGTAGTAGAGGTAGTAGAGTGGTCCGATGTCTGCAGTACGTACAGTACCTATTCTACCTGCCCTACCTCTACCTCTACCTCCACCTCCACCTCTACCTCTACCTCCACCTCTACCTCTACCTCCACCTCTACCTCCACCTACCTCCACCCCTACCCCTACCTCTACCTCCACCTCCACCTCCACCTCTACCCCTACTCTACCTCCACCTCCACCTACCCTACCTCCACCTACCTACCTCTACCTCTACCTACCACCTCTACCTCCACCCCCACCTCTACCTCCACCCTACCTCCCTCCTGCACCCCTACCTCTACCTCTACCTCTACCCTACCTCTACCTCTACCCTACCTCCACCTCCAACTCTACTCTACCTCACCCCTACCTCTACCTCCACCTCTACTGTCCTTTATGTTAGTAGAGGTAGTAGAGTGGTCCGATGTCTGCACGTACAGTACCTATTCTACCGACCCTACCCTACCCCCTACCTCCACCTCTACCTCCACCTCCACCCCTACCTCCACCCCTACCTCCACCTCCCCCTACCTCTACCCCTACCTCCACCTCTACCTCTACCCCTACCTCTACCCCTACCTCTACCCCCACCTCCACCCCTCCTCTACCCCTACCTCCACCTCTACCTCTACCTCCCTCTACCCCCTCCCTACCTCTACCTCTACCTCCACCTCCACCTCCACCTCTACCCCTACCTCCTCCACCTCCCCTCTACCTCCACCTCTACCCCACCTCCACCTCCACCTCCACCTCTACCTCCACCTCTACCTCCACCTCCCTACCTCCTCTACCTCCACCTCTACCCCACCTCCACCCTACCCACCTCCACCTCTACCTCCACCTCCACCCCTACCCTCCCCTACCTCTACCTCCACCTCCACCCCTACCTCTACCTCTACCCCCCCTACCTCTACCTCCACCCCTACCTCTACCTCTACCTCCACCCCTACCTCTACCCCCACCTCCACCCCTACCTCCACCTCCACCCCTACCTCCACCCCTACCTCCACCTCTACCTCCACCTCCACCTCTACCTCCACCTCTACCTCTACTCTCCTCCACCTCTACCCCTACCCCTACCTCCACCCCTACCTCTACCTCCACCTCTACCTCCAACTCCACCCCTACCTCCACCTCCACCCCTACCTCCACCCCTACCTCACCTCCACCTCTACCTCTACCTCTACCCCTACCTCTACCTCTACTCCACCTCCACCTCCACCTCTACCCCCCCTACCTCCTACCTCTCCCTCCTCTACCCTACCTACCTCTCCTCTACCTCTACCTCTACTACCTCTACCCTACCTCCTCTACCCTACCTCCCCTACCTCCACCTCCACCTCTACCTCTACCTCTACCCCTACCTCTACCTCTACCTCTACTGTCCTTTATGTTTGTATAGTAATAGTAGAGGTAGTAGAGTGTCTCTGCAGTACGCACAGTACCTATTCTACCCACCCCTACCTCTACCTCTACCCCTACCTCCACCTCTACCTCCACCTCCACCCCTACCTCTACCCCTACCTCCCCTCTACCCCTACCTCCACCCCTACCTCTACCTCTACCCCCTACCCCCTACCTCCACCCCCTACCTCCACCTCCCTACACCTCTACCCCCACCTCCACCTCTACCTCCACCTCTACCCCCCCTACCCCCTACCTCTACCCTACCTCCACCCCTACCTCCACCTCTACCTCCACCTCTACCTCCTACCTCCACCTCCACCTCTACCTCCCCTACCTCCACCTCCACCTCTACCTCTACCCCTACCTCTACCCCTACCTCCACCCCTACCTCCATCTCTACCTCCACCCCTACTACTCTACCGACAGCGGCTACAATATCATTTAGAAGAAAGTGTCATTGCGATATGTGGTTGTTTTACCTTAGCTGAATGCCCTCATTTGACTCTGCTCTGGTGAAGAATCATTTCTGCTAAATACAACACAATTGTAAAACTGCTCTAAAATCAGTGGGTTAATATCAGCAGAGCAGGTTAGGTATAATATAATGTAACCTAATTCAGGAGCGAATGATGATGCACCGAGTGCTGGCACCATGTTCACTCTCCCATTTGGTGGAAAGCAATTCTACCAAATTTCTGTTGTCTGGTCAGCGTGTGGTTGGTGTCTGGGTCGGCGTGTTGTTGGTGTTTGGGTCGGCGTGTGGTTGGTGTTTTGGTCGGCGTGTGGTTGGTGTCTGGGTCGGCGTGTTGTTGGTGTTTGGGTCGGCGTGTGGTTGGTGTTTTGGTCGGCGTGTGGTTGGTGTCTGGGTCGGCGTGTGGTTGGTGTCTGGGTCAGCGTGTGGTTGGTGTCTGGGTCGGCGTGTGGTTGGTGTCTGGGTCGGCGTGTGGTTGGTGTCTGGGTCGGCGTGTGGTTGGTGTTTGGGTCGGCGTGTGGTTGGTGTCTGGGTCAGTGTATGTGGTTGGTGTCTGGGTCAGCGTGTGGTTGGTGTCTGGGCCAGTGTATGTGGTTGGTGTCTGGGTCAGCGTGTGGTTGGTGTCTGGGTCGGTGTGTGGTTGGTGTCTGGGTCGGCGTGTGGTTGGTGTCTGGGTCGGCGTGTGGTTGGTGTCTGGGTCGGCGTGTGGTTGGTGTCTGGGTCGGCATGTAGTTGGTGTCTGGGTCGGCGTGTGGTTGGTGTCTGGGTCGGCGTGTGGTTGGTGTCTGGGTCAGCGTGTGGTTGGTGTCTGGGTCAGCGTGTGGTTGGTGTCTGGGTCGGCGTGTGGTTGGTGTCTGGGTCAGTGTGTGTGGTTGGTGTCTGGGTCAGTGTGTGGTTGGTGTCTGGGTCTGGGTCAGCGTGTGGTTGGTGTTTGGGTCGGCGTGTGGTTGGTGTCTGGGTCAGCGTGTGGTTGGTGTCTGGGTCAGCGTGTGGTTGGTGTTTGGGTCGGCGTGTGGTTGGTGTCTGGGTCAGTGTGTGTGGGTGGTGTCTGTCTGATTTGTGACCTGTTGCCTTTCGAAAAGGGCAACCAGTGAATCTCAACACCATTGTAAATACAACCGATGTTAATTTATTTTCCCTTTTATACTTTAACTAAAATCAGCAAAAAAATAAACGTCCCTTTTTCAGGACCCTGTCTTTCTAAGATAATTCGTAAAAATCCAAATAACTTCACAGCTCTTCATTGTAAAGGGTTTAAACACTGTTTTCCATGCTTGTTCAATGAACCATAAACAATTAATGAACACGCACCTGTGGAACGGTCGTTAAGACACTAACAGCTTAAAGACGGTAGGCAATTAAGGTCACAGTTATGAAAACTTAGGACACTAAAGAGGCCTTTCTACTGACTCTGAAATGTGTAACAACACCTGCACAGTATCGGTACATCCGAACATCACACCTGCGGGACAGGTACAGGATGGCAACAACAACTGCCCGAGTTACAACAGGAACGCACAATCCCTCCATCAGTGCTCAGACTGTCCACAATAGTCTGAGAGAGGCTGGACTGAGGGATTGTAGGCCTGTTGTAAGGCAGTTCCTCACCAGACATCACCGGCAACTACTTCACCTATGGGCATAAACCCACCGTCGCTGGACCAGACAGGACTGGCAAAAATTGCTCTTCACTGAACAGTCGCGGTTTTGTCTCACCAGGGGTGATGGTTGGATTCGCATTTACCTGTGCTCTGGAGCGGGATCGATTTGGAGGTGGAGGGTCCGTCATGGTCTGGGGCTGCGTGTCCCAGCATCATCGGACTGACCTTGTTGTCAGTTAACTAGGCAAGTCAGAACGACAGATTTGTACCTTGCCAGCTCGGGGAACTTGCAACCTTTCGGTTACTAGCCCAACGCTCTAATCACTAGGCTACCCTGCCACCCCAGCTGATTGCGTGGTTCCCATGTGGTACCCTTCCTGCAGGCTCATCCTGGCATAACTCTCCAGCATGACAATGCCACCAGCCATACTGCTCGTTCTGTGCGTGATTTCCTGCAAGACAGGACTATCAGTGTTCTGCCTGACGTCTGGGACCTGCTGGATCGGAGGGTGAGGGCTAGGGCCATTCCCCCCAAACAATGTCCGGGAACTTGTAGGTGCCTTGGTGGAAGAGTGGGGTAACATCTCACAGCAAGAACTGGCAAATCTGGTGCAGTCCATGAGGAGGAGATGCACTGTAGTACTTAATGCAGCTGGTGGCCACACCAGATACTGACTGATACTTTTGATTTGGACCCCCCCACCTCTCAGTTGACAGTGACAGGACATTTTTTTTTTTTTTTATTTGCACATTGCTACAACACTGTATATACACATAGTATCACATTCACTTTTTATTGTTTATTTCACTTGCTTTGGCAGTATAAACATGCTCCTCAGAGAGAGAGAGAGAGAGAGAGACCGACTGACTGGCTAGCTGACTGGCTGACTAGGTAGGTAGTGATGTAGTCTAATCCTGTCAGTGCATCTAAGGGACAGCATCTGTTTGGGAATCAAGGCTTTCAGTGTTACATTGTGATTCAGATACACTGTCCTATTGGCTGCTATTCTATCATCCCCTGTCAAATGTCAGATACACTGTGTCCTGTATGCTGCTATTCTACAATCCCCTGTCACATGTCAGATACACTGTGTCCTATTGGCTGCTATTCTACAATCCCCTGTCACATGTCAGATACACTGTGTCCTGTATGCTGCTATTCTACAATCCCCTGTCACATGTCAGATACACTGTGTCCTGTATGCTGCTATTCTACAATCCCCTGTCACATGTCAGATACACTGTGTCCTATTGGCTGCTATTCTATCATCCCCTGTCACATGTCAGACACACTGTGTCCTATATGTTCCACTCTCTCTCTTTCTCCCTTTTTGTTGAACACCTCTTAAATGCAGATTATTTGAGGAAGGAGAGGAGTCAGGATGGAGGAGATGGAGGAGTGAGGATGACGATGGGGGGATGAGGAGGAGAGATGATGAGGAGGAGAGATGATGAGGAGGAGATGGAGGAGTGAGGATGGGGATGAGGAGGAGATGGCGGAGTGAGGATGGGGGATGAGGAGGAGAGGATGGGGATGAGGAGGAAAGAGGAAAGAGGATGACGATGGGGGATGAGGAGAAGATGGAGGAGTGAGGATGGGGGATGAGGAGGAGAGAAGATGAGGATGAGATTGAGGAGTGAGGATGGGGGAAGGAGAGAGGATGAGGGGGGGGGGGTGAGGATGGGGAAGGAGGGAGGAGGGAGGATGAGGGGGAAGGAGGTGGGAGGATGAGGGGAGGAGTGAGGATGGGGGGAGGAGTGTGGAATAGGCGGAGGAGGGGGAAGAGGAGGGAGGATGAGGGGGAAGGAGGAGGAGGGAGGAAGAGGGGGAGGATGAGGGGGAAGAAGGAGGAGGGAGGAAGAGGGGGAGGGAGAGAGGATGGGGGAGGAGTGAGGAATAGGCGGAGGAGGGGGGAAGAGGAGGGAGGATGAGGGGAAGGAGGAGGAGGGAGGAAGAGGGGGAGGGAGTGAGGAATAGGCGGAGGAGGGGGAAGAGGAGGGAGGAAGAGGGGGAAGGAGGAGGAGGGAGGAAGAGGGGGAGGCAGGTCAGTGTAAAAGGAGAGATGGTTCAGAGTGGAGACGGATAATATCTGAGGAGAACAGAGAGACAGATGTACAGTTTATTATTAGTAGTAGTAGTGGTAGTAGTTTGATGTACAGTATATTACTATTAGTATTAGTAGTTTTACAGTACTCACTAATGTATCACAACTCTAACTTCTGATATTGAATTTTAAAAAGTACAAGATGGAAAGATTGTCCCGATGTGGAGAAAACGATGACAGAAACACAGCTGACAAAAGGTCTTCACTCTGGATACAGTCCAGACCAAACACTCCCAGGGTTAGGGGTGTTACCAGACCAAACACACCCAGGGTTAGGGGGGTTACCAGACCAAACACACCCAGGGTTAGGGGGGTTACCAGACCAAACACACCCAGGGTTAGGTGGGTTACCAGACCAAACACACCCAGGGTTAGGGGGTTACCAGACCAAACACACCCAGGGTTACCAGACCAAACACACCCAGGGTTAGGGGGTTACCAGACCAAACACACCCAGGGTTAGGGGGTTACCAGGGTTAGGGGGTTACCAGACCAAACACACCCCAGGGTTAGGGGGTTACCAGACCAAACACCCCCAGGGTTAGGGGTTAGGGGGTTACCAGACCAAACACCCCCAGGGTTAGGGGGTTACCAGACCAAACACCCCCAGGGTTAGGGGGGTTACCAGACCAAACACCCCCAGGGTTAGGGGGGTTACCAAACCAAACACCCCCAGGGTTAGGGGCGTTACCAGACCAAACACACCCAGGGTTAGGTGGGTTACCAGACCAAACACCCCCAGGGTTAGGGGCGTTACCAGACCAAACACCCCCAGGGTTAGGGGCGTTACCAGACCAAACACCCCCAGGGTTAGGGGGGTTACCAGACCAAACACCCCCTGGGTTAGGGGCGTTACCAGACCAAACACCCCCAGGGTTAGTGGCGTTACCAGACCAAACACCCCCAGGGTTAGGGGCGTTACCAGACCGATATCACCCAGGGTTAGGGGCATTACCAAACCAAACACCCCCAGGGTTAGGGGGGTTACCAGCCCAAACACACCCAGGGTTAGGGGCGTTACCAGACCAAACACACCCAGGGTTAGGGGGGTTACCAGCCCAAACACTCCCAGGGTTAGGGGGGTTACCAGACCAAACACCCCCAGGGTTAGGGGGGTTGCCAAACCAAACACACCCAGGGTTAGGGGCGTTACCAGACCAAACACCCCCAGGGTTAGGGGGGTTACCAGACCGACAAGACCCAGGGTTAGGGACGTTACCAGACCGACAAGACCCAGGGTTAGGGGGGTTACCAGACCGACAAGACCCAGGGTTAGGAGGTTAACAGACCGATATCACCCAGGGTTAGGGGCGTTACCAGACCGATATCACCCAGGGTTAGGGGCCTTACCAGACCGATATCACCCTGGGTTAGGGGCCTTACCAGACCAAACACACCCAGGGTTAGGGGCCTTACCAGGCCGATATCACCCGGGGTTAGGGGCCTTACCAGACCAAACATCACTTAACAGAGAGCTATTCTAGAAGGAAAAAGAGGTGGTCAGTGTGGGACAGCCCTGGTTAAGGAGGGGTTCAAGTTAGGATCATTAAGACTGTAGGCGTCATTAACTAACACGCAGGAAGAAGTACATTTGATAAAACAATTCACGAATGGTACAGGTTAACATTTAAAAACAACTATAGACAGGACCTTTCTAAGGCTGTTCTAGATCCTATACAGTAAACAACAGTAATTCAAACAGATCATATATTATCAACAGTATTTCCCTTTAAAAAGCGAACCCTCCGCAATCAAAGGCATCGAAGTCGGAGTCTCCTCCCTCGAAGTCGAAGCTGTTGAATTGTGGGGGGTTGTCTACGTCCTGGCTACAATGGAAGGACCCACCCGACCCCCCTCCCATCTCTGAGAAGCTCCCCGCCCCTCCACCGTGGCCCAACGGGCCCAGATCCTGCAGGCCGGAGGCTCTGGAGGTCAGAGGGGACGAGGGAGAGCAGGACTGGAGGTAGCCCAGTGCGGAGGAGGCTGCTGCTCCTCCCATCAGCAGACACACCGCCCTCACCGCCCGCGCGTCGCTGCTGTTACCGTGGCGAAGACAGTCTGACGTGCGGTGGGGCGGAGCTACTGATGCCACGCTACGCACGGACCGCACTGACTGTCTGTGGCCACCCCCTAGACACACACACACACACGACACACACACACACACACACACACACACACACACACACACACACACACACACACACACACACACACACACACACACACACACAGAAAACAAATAAACACAAGATACAGTACAGTACAGTATACCAATGTGACTGACCCAGACTGTTGTCACTCTGTTAATGTCCTGACTGTTGTCTCTCTGTTAATGTCCTGACTGACCCAGACTGTTGTCTCTCTGTTGATGTCCTGACTTGCCCAGGCTGTTGTCTCTGAAGGACCCGGCCCGGGAGGCTGAGGGCGTGGTGGTGGGGGTGGCGGTCGGGGTGCCAGTCGGGGTGGCGGTGGGGGTCGAGGTGCTCACTGTCGCCCGTGGCGAGGCAGTGTCCCTGTCGGTGGGAGTGTCAGGTTGGGGGTCTCTGTCTGTGATGTGGGCGGTGAGGCTCGGGGTCAGACTCTGCTGTCTCTGCAGGACGAGTGTTGACATCACACCCTGGAGGAAACAGGAAGTCAACTACCGTCAGATAACTAACCCTGGACAGAATATAAATAACAACTGTTTTTTAAGGGTACTTATAAGGACTACATTACCCATACATACTGCATTCATAAGCCGTACGTTAGCATTTTCAATCATTCTAAATTCTACTCGCGGGGGATGTTATACGAGCTAGCAACAGTGAGGTACTTACCTCTCTCACTTTCCTGATCAACTTCAGCCAGAGACTGTGGAAGACACACAAACTGTCTGTTAAGGTAATGTTTACAGATCAGACCTTTAGTCTAGACTGAAACCCGGATAAGATCAAAACAGACAACTTTTGTTAGATTAGACACGGCAGCAGCCATAATCATCTGGACATACAGTGCCTTGCAAAGGTATTCACTCCCCCCTTGGTGTTTTTCCTATTTTGTTGCATTACAACCTGTAATTTAAATAGATTTTTATTTGGATTTCATGTAATTGACATACACAAAATAGTCCAAATTGGTGAAGTGAAATAAAAAAAAAAAAAACGTATTTTAAAAAAATTTAAAATATTTAAAAAAGGAAAACTGGTGTGTATGTATTCACCCCTTTGATATGAAGCCCCTAAATACGATCTGGTGCAACCAATTACCTTCAGAAGTCACATAATTAGTTTTTAAAAAGTCCATCTGTGTGCAATCTAAGTGTCACATGATCTGTCACATGATCTCAGTATGTATACACCTGTTCTGAAAGGCCCCAGAGTCTGCAACACCACTAAGCAATGGCCACTACCAAGCAAGCGGCACAATGAAGACCAAGGAGCTCTCCAAACAGGTCAGGGACAAAGTTTTGGAGAAGTACAGATCAGGGTTGGGTTATAAAAATATCAGAATCTTTGAACATCCCACAGAGCACCATTAAATACATTATTAAAAAATGGAAAGAATATGGCACCACAACAAACCTGCCAAGAGAGGGCCGGCCACCAAACATCATGGACCAGGCAGGGAGGGCATTAATCAGAGAGGCAACAAAGAGACCAAAGATAACCCTGAAGGAGCTGCAAAGCTCCACAGCGGAGATTGGAGTATCTGTCCATAGGACCACTTGAAGCCGTACACTCCACAGAGCTGGGCTTTATGGAAGAGTGGCCAGAGAAAAAGTCATTGCTTAAAGAAAACAAATAAGCAGACAAAAGGCATGTGGGAGACTCCCCAAACATATGGAAGAAGGTACTCTGGTCAGATGAGACAAAAATTTAGCTTTTTGGCCATCAAGGAAAACGCTGTGTCTGGCGCAAACCCAATACCTCTCATCACCCCGAGAATATCATCCCCACAGTGAAACATGGTGGTGGCAGCATCATGCTGTGGGGATGTTTTTCATGGGCAGGGAAACTGGTCAGAATTGAAGGAATGATGAATGGCGCTAAATACTGGGAAATTCTTGAGGGAAACCTGTCTCAGTCTTCCAGAGATTTGAGACTGGGACGGAGGTTCACCTTCCAGCAGGACAATGACCCTAAGCATACTACTAAAGCAACACTCGAGTAATTTAAGGGAAAACATTGAAATGTCTTGGATTGGCCTTGTCAAAGCCCAGACCTCAAACCAATTGAGAATCTGTGGTATGACTTAAAGATTGCTGTGTCTTGAAGAATCGGCAAAAAATCCCAGTGGCTAGATGTGCCAAACTTATAGAGACAAACCCCAAGAGATTTGCAGCTGTAATTGCTGCAGAAGGTGGCTCTACAATGTATTGACTTTTGGGGGGGTGAATAGTTATGCACGCTCAAGTTTTCTTTGTTTCACAATAAAACATATTTTGCATCTTCAAGGTGGTAGGCATGTTGTGTAATTCAAATGATACAAACCCTCCAAAGAGCTATTTTACTTCCAGGTTGTAAGGCAACAAAACAGGAAAAATGCCAAGGGGGAGTGAAGATTTCCGCAAGCCACTGTAAATCTGATAACATGTGAAGAACTGGAGCAGTTGAGTAAAGAGGATCGAACCCCACAGACCAACCCTTGATCCCTACAACCCATTCAGTTCAATCTCCACTCAGCATCCATCCTCACTGTGTTCCAGGAAGCTAGCTACTGTAGGCCCTTTCTGTAGATCTGACTACTATCTACATGGGGTGTCAGAAGGGATGGAAATTAAGCCTGCTTGTACCTTTTCAGACTGGGCTAGTTGAAAATGTGCCAAATTAGCCTGAGATGCAGGTGCAATTTAGTCTTTTCCATCAATCGCAGATTTTGGAACGTCTTTTAGGAATTGCGGTCTACTACCCCGCTGGCCAATGCCCAAAATCCTGAAATTCCATGCCTGGTTGTAAAACTGATCTGCAGTGCTCAGGGCTGTCAGTGAGTAGTAACAGGAATTAGCTACTACAACTACTACTACTACTACTACAGAACAATAACAACAGCAACTACTATTACTACAACTACATAACTACTACTGACTACTACTACTACTACAACTACATAACTACTACTGACTACTACTACTATTACAACTACATAACTACTACTGACTACTACTACTACTACTACTACAGAACAATAACAACTACTACTACTACTACACTACTATGACTACTACTACTACAGTACAACAACAACTACAACTAGACTACTACTACACTACTACGACTACTACTACTACAGAACAATAACAACTACTACTACTACTACACTACTATGACTACTACTACTACAGTACAACAACAACTACAACTAGACTACTACTACACTACTACTACCTCTACTACATTACTACTACTAGCCTATGTGTCTATGTACACTGATGACTCAACATTATACACATCAGCTACCACAGCAAGTGAAATCACGGCAACACTTAACAAAGAGCTGGAGTCAGTTCAGTTGGGTGGCAAGTAATAACCGTGTCCTAAATAAATAAAAAAATGTATTTTTTAAATCATTCGCTGAACCCTAAACCTCATCTAAATCTTGTAATGAATAATAATAATAATAATAATAATAATAATAATAATAATGATAATAATAATAATAATAATAATAATAATAATAATAATAATAATAATAATATTAATAATAATAATAATAATAATAATAATAATAATAATAATAATAATAGTAATAATATTAATGATAATAATAATAATAATAACAATAATAATAATAATATTAATAATAATAATAATAATAATAATAATAATAATAATAATAGTAATGATAAATATAATAATAATAACAATAATAATAATAATAATAATAATATTAATAATAATAATAATAATAATAATAATAATAATAATAATAGTAATAATATTAATGATAATAATAATGATAATGATAATGTGGCAACTGAGTAAATTGAGGAGACTAAACTTGTCACGGCTGTTGTAAGGAGGAGACCAAGGCGCAGCGTGGTATGCGTACATTCTTCTTTATTATAAGGACGAACACTGAACAAACGAACAAACGAACAAAATAACAAAACGAACCGTGAAGCTAATATGAGTAGTGCAGACAGGCAACTAAACATAGAACAAGAACCCACGAACACCAAAAGGAAAATGGCTAACTAAATATGATCCCCAATCAGATACAACGATACACAGCTGCCTCTGATTGGGAACCATATCAGGCCACCATAGACATGCAAATACCTAGACCTACAAAAACCAATGACTAGAAACTAGACAATGTAAAACTAACGTACCAACCCTAGTCACACCCTGACCTAACCAAAATATAAAGGAAACAGAGATATCTCAGGTCAGGGCGTGACAGTACCCCCAAAAAAAAAGGTGCGGACTCTCGGCCGCAAACCTGAACCTATAGGGGAGGGTCCGGGTGGGCATCTACCCTCTGTGGCAGCTCCGGTTCTGGCCCCCCCTCTTTACGCTGATCCCTCCGCCTTTGTAGACCCAGACCGTGGATCATCGCCGGATGCCCCGGACTGGAGACCCCGGACTGGGGACCTTCGCTGGAGACCCCGGACTGGGGACCTTCGCTGGAGGCTCCGGACTGGGGACCTTCGCTGGAGGCTCCGGACTGGGGACCTTCGCTGGAGACCCCGGACTGGGGACCTTCGCTGGATTGTAGCCCGTTGTAGGAGGTTCTGAACTGTGGAAGCGCACTGGAGGTCTGATGCGTGGTGCCGGAACTGGTGGTACCGGGCTGAGGACACACACCTCAGGGCGAGTGCGGGGAAGAGGCACAGCCCGTACTGGACTGTGGAAACGCACTTGAGATCTGAAGCGTAGAGCTGGCACAATGCGTCCTGGCAGGATGCTCATTTGAGCCCTGCAAGTGCGGAGAGCTAGTACAGGACGCACTGGGCTGTGCAGACGCACCGGAGACACAGTACGCAGAGCCGGCGCAGGATATCCTGGTCCAAGGAGGTATACTGGAGACCAGGAGCGCTGAGCCGGCACCATCCGTCCTGGCTGGACGCCCATTCTAGTCCGGCAAATGCGAGGAGCTGGAATAGAGCGCACCGGGCTATGAATGGAACGGGAGACACCACGTGCATCTCTGCATAACACTGTGCTTGACCAGTTACACGCTCCCCACGGTAAGCACGAGGAGTTGGCTCAGATCTCCAACCTGACTCAGCCAAACTCCTCGTGTGCCACCCCCTGGGGCTGCCTCTCGTGCTTGCCTCGTTTGTATTTCTCCTCATAATATCGCCGTTCCGCTTTCGCTGCCTCTATTTCTTCCATCGGAACTATATACTCCCCTGCCTGCGTCCAGGGCCCTGCTCCATCCAGGATCTCTTCCCATGTCCATTCCTCCTGAACAAGCCCTGCCACATCCGACGAGCATCAGAGCCGGTGTAGTCATATTCGATCTTAGTCCTGTATTGAAGCTTTGCCTGTTTGATGGTTCGTCAGAGGGCATAGCGGGATTTCTTATAAGCCTGTGTTAGAGTCCCGCTCCTTGAAAGCGGCAGCTCTAGCCTTTAGTTCAGTGCGGATGCTGCCTGTAATCCATGGCTTCTGGTTGGGATATGTACGTACGGTCATCGATGCACTTATTGATGAAGCCAATGACAGATGTGGTGTTCTCCTCAATACCATTGGAGGAATCCCAGAACATATTCCAGTCTGTGCAAAACAGTCCTGTAGTTTAGCATCTGCTTCATCTGACCACTTTCTTATTGATCGAGTCACTGGTGCTTCCTGCTTGAATTTTTGCTTGTAGGCAGGAATCAGGTGGATGGAATTATGGTCAGATTTGCCAAATGGATTTGTTTGCGTCTCTGTGTGTGGAGTATAGGTGATTCAGAGTATCATTGATGCAATGGTCGCTACACTGGAGAGAGGTCTGTCCGAGATATAGAGCTGCTCTGCATTCTTAATATCATGATCAACTAAACAAGTACCCATGGCCTTTTATCACACCTAGACTACTGACCAGTTATATGGTTAAGTGCCACAAAGAAGAACATAGACAAATTGTAGTTGGCCCTGAACAGAGCAGGCCCATAAATGTACACAGAGGGACAATATCAATAACCTGCATGGTAATCTCTCCTGGCTCAAAGTAAAGATTTACTGCATCACAACCAGTCTTAATGACAGGTTTTGACATGTTGAAAGCATCTAACACAGCTAACACAGCTCATAAACCCATACATACCCCACAAGACATGCCACCAGGGGTCTTTTCACAGTTTCTTAATTAAGTCCAGAACAGACTCTGGTGAAACATGCAGTACTATATAGAGCCATTACCAGGGCTGTTGTGGACAGACTGTCATGAGTCATGACCGCAGTACGTGACCATTGAGTCATGTTAATCTCCTCTTATGCACTCCGGACATACTTTGGTAGTACCCAAACGGGCTAACTACCATCAGGTCCTAATGGCCTGGTACTCAGGGCTCTAACTACCATCAGGCCCTAATGGCCTGGTACTCAGGGCTCTAACGACCATCAGGTCCTAATGGCCTGGTACTCAGGGCTCTAAATACCATCAGGTCACTAATGGCCTGGTACTCAGGGCCCTAATGGCCTGGTACACAGGGCTCTAACTACCATCATGTCCTAAAGGCCTGGTACTCAGGGCTCTAACTACCATCAGGTCCTAATGACCTGGTACTCAGGGCTCTAACTACCATCAGGTCCTAATGGCCTGGTACTCAGGGCTCTAAATACCATCAGGTCCTAATGACCTGGTACTCAGGGCTCTAACTACCATCAGGTCCTAATGGCCTGGTACTCAGGGCTCTAACTACCATCAGGCCCTAATGGCCTGGTACTCAGGGCTCTAACGACCATCAGGTCCTAATGGCCTGGTACTCAGGGCTCTAAATACCATCAGGTCACTAATGGCCTGGTACTCAGGGCCCTAATGGCCTGGTACACAGGGCTCTAACTACCATCATGTCCTAATGGCCTGGTACTCAGGGCTCTAACTACCATCAGGTCCTAATGACCTGGTACTCAGGGCTCTAACTACCATCAGGTCCTAATGGCCTGGTACTCAGGTCTCTGCTGTCCCTCCATCAGGTCCTAATGGCCTGGTACTCAGGTCTCTGCTGTCCCTCCATCAGGTCCTAATGGCCTGGTACTCAGGGCTCTAACTACCATCAGGTCCTAATGGCCTGGTACTCAGGGCTCTAACTACCATCGGGTCCTAATGGCCTGGTACTCAGGGCTCTGCTGTCCCTCCATCAGGTCCTAATGGCCTGGTACTCAGGTCTCTGCTGTCCCTCCATCAGGTCCTAATGACCTGGTACTCAGGGCTCTAACTACCATCAGGTCCTAATGGCCTGGTACTCAGGGCTCTAACTACCATCGGGTCCTAATGGCCTGGTACTCAGGGCTCTGCTGTCCCTCCATCAGGTCCTAATGGCCTGGTACTCAGGGCTCTAACTACCATCGGGTCCTAATGGCCTGGTACTCAGGGCTCTGCTGTCCCTCCATCAGGTCCTAATGGCCTGGTACTCAGGGCTCTGCTGTCCCTCCATCAGGTCCTAATGACCTGGTACTCAGGACTCTAACTACCATCGGGTCCTAATGGCCTGGTACTCAGGGCTCTAACTACCATCGGGTCCTAATGGCCTGGTACTCAGGGCTCTAACTACCATCGGGTCCTAATGGCCTGGTACTCAGGGCTCTAACTACCATCGGGTCCTAATGGCCTGGTACTCAGGGCTCTAAATACCATCAGGTCCTAATGACCTGGTACTCAGGGCTCTAACTACCATCAGGTCCTAATGGCCTGGTACTCAGGGCTCTAAATACCATCAGGTCCTAATGGCCTGGTACTCAGGGCTCTGCTGTCCCTCCATCAGGTCCTAATGACCTGGTACTCAGGGCTCTAACTACCATCGGGTCCTAATGGCCTGGTACTCAGGGCTCTAACTACCATCGGGTCCTAATGGCCTGGTACTCAGGGCTCTAACTACCATCGGGTCCTAATGGCCTGGTACTCAGGGCTCTAACTACCATCGGGTCCTAATGGCCTGGTACTCAGGGCTCTAAATACCATCAGGTCCTAATGACCTGGTACTCAGGGCTCTAACTACCATCGGGTCCTAATGGCCTGGTACTCAGGGCTCTAACTACCATCGGGTCCTAATGGCCTGGTACTCAGGGCTCTAACTACCATCGGGTCCTAATGGCCTGGTACTCAGGGCTCTAACTACCATCGGGTCCTAATGGCCTGGTACTCAGGGCTCTAACTACCATCAGGTCCTAATGGCCTGGTACTCAGGGCTCTAAATACCATCAGGTCCTAATGGCCTGGTACTCAGGGCTCTGCTGTCCCTCCATCAGGTCCTAATGACCTGGTACTCAGGGCTCTAACTACCATCGGGTCCTAATGGCCTGGTACTCAGGGCTCTAACTACCATCGGGTCCTAATGGCCTGGTACTCAGGGCTCTAACTACCATCGGGTCCTAATGGCCTGGTACTCAGGGCTCTAAATACCATCAGGTCCTAATGGCCTGGTACTCAGGGCTCTAACTACCATCGGGTCCTAATGGCCTGGTACTCAGGGCTCTAACTACCATCGGGTCCTAATGGCCTGGTACTCAGGGCTCTAACTACCATCGGGTCCTAATGGCCTGGTACTCAGGGCTCTGCTGTCCCTCCATCAGGTCCTAATGGCCTGGTACTCAGGTCTCTGCTGTCCCTCCATCAGGTCCTAATGACCTGGTACTCAGGGCTCTAACTACCATCAGGTCCTAATGGCCTGGTACTCAGGGCTCTAACTACCATCGGGTCCTAATGGCCTGGTACTCAGGGCTCTGCTGTCCCTCCATCAGGTCCTAATGGCCTGGTACTCAGGGCTCTAACTACCATCGGGTCCTAATGGCCTGGTACTCAGGGCTCTGCTGTCCCTCCATCAGGTCCTAATGGCCTGGTACTCAGGGCTCTGCTGTCCCTCCATCAGGTCCTAATGACCTGGTACTCAGGACTCTAACTACCATCGGGTCCTAATGGCCTGGTACTCAGGGCTCTAACTACCATCGGGTCCTAATGGCCTGGTACTCAGGGCTCTAACTACCATCGGGTCCTAATGGCCTGGTACTCAGGGCTCTAACTACCATCGGGTCCTAATGGCCTGGTACTCAGGGCTCTAAATACCATCAGGTCCTAATGACCTGGTACTCAGGGCTCTAACTACCATCAGGTCCTAATGGCCTGGTACTCAGGGCTCTAAATACCATCAGGTCCTAATGGCCTGGTACTCAGGTCTCTGCTGTCCCTCCATCAGGTCCTAATGACCTGGTACTCAGGGCTCTAACTACCATCGGGTCCTAATGGCCTGGTACTCAGGGCTCTAACTACCATCGGGTCCTAATGGCCTGGTACTCAGGGCTCTAACTACCATCGGGTCCTAATGGCCTGGTACTCAGGGCTCTAAATACCATCAGGTCCTAATGACCTGGTACTCAGGGCTCTAACTACCATCGGGTCCTAATGGCCTGGTACTCAGGGCTCTAACTACCATCGGGTCCTAATGGCCTGGTACTCAGGGCTCTAACTACCATCGGGTCCTAATGGCCTGGTACTCAGGGCTCTAACTACCATCGGGTCCTAATGGCCTGGTACTCAGGGCTCTAACTACCATCGGGTCCTAATGGCCTGGTACTCAGGGCTCTAACTACCATCGGGTCCTAATGGCCTGGTACTCAGGGCTCCATGGTCCTGGCCTCCCTCCATCAGGTCCTAATGGCCTGGTACTCAGGGCTCTAACTACCATCGGGTCCTAATGGCCTGGTACTCAGGGCTCTAACTACCATCGGGTCCTAATGGCCTGGTACTCAGGGCTCTGCTGTCCCTCCATCAGGTCCTAATGGCCTGGTACTCAGGGCTCTAACTACCACCAGGTCCTAATGGCCTGGTACTCAGGGCTCTAACTACCATCGGGTCCTAATGGCCTGGTACTCAGGGCTCTAACTACCATCGGGTCCTAATGGCCTGGTACTCAGGGCTCTGCTGTCCCTCCATCAGGTCCTAATGGCCTGGTACTCAGGGCTCTAACTACCATCAGGTCCTAATGGCCTGGTACTCAGGGCTCTGCTGTCCCTCCATCAGGTCCTAATGGCCTGGTACTCAGGGCTCTAACTACCATCAGGTCCTAATGGCCTGGTACTCAGGGCTCTGCTGTCCCTCTAACCACTCTGACATCAATACAAACAAGATGAAAAACACCATTAAAACAGTGTCATTCTTTTAAAAACAAATTATATTGAAAATCACAGCATCAAAACAGTATTGTGCTTTTTAAAACTCACCTCACTGTGAATTGATCAATTTGAAGAAAGAAAGTTCAACAACAGGTTGAAACTGAGTGGGAAACATGGTCGTTGTTTGGATGACAGCGCTTTCTAAGGTGATGATTCATTAATGATTAATGATCTCAGCCTATAGAATAACAGTGTGGATCCCAGCCTATAGAATAACAGTGTGGATCCCAGCCTATAGAATAACAGTGTGGATCCCAGCCTATAGAATAACAGTGTGGATCCCAGCCTATAGAATAACAGTGTGGATCCCAGCCTATAGAATAACAGTGTGGATCCCAGCCTATAGAATAACAGTGTGGATCCCAGCCTATAGAATAACAAACTGAGTGGGAAACATGGTCGATGTTTGGATGACAGCGCTTTCTAAGGTGATGATTCATTCAAAACACATGCATAATCATATTAGAGCTCATGCATATTCATAGGCCAAGCCCCCCCCCCCCCCCAAAAAAAAAAAACATGAATTAAAGTTTTCCTACAATTTTGTATTTGATTTTGATTAGCCTAGTAATAGGGATTTAAAAAATATATGTTTTTTATAACTTATTGGCCGACACATTACCTTCAGCGACAGAATATCTCACCACTCTGTTTCCGTCTCCTCCTCTCTCATTCATTCCATTCTCCAGCACACAGAGAGAGAGGCACTTTAAGGAAATATGTCTAGTTGTAAAAACATGTTCCTGAACAGATTTCATTTGGTTTCCCTAAATGGAGCACTGGGCAGCTGCAGGAACAGGGTAGGAGAGCCCATGGTATACAGAGTACTGGAACAGGGTAGGAGAGCCCATGGTATACAGAGTACTGGAACAGGGTTGGAGAGCCCATGGTATACAGAGTACTGGAACAGGGTAGGAGAGCCCATGGTATACAGAGTACTGGAACAGGGTAGGAGAGCCCATGGTATACAGAGTACTGGAACAGGGTAGGAGAGCCCATGGTATACAGAGTACTGGGTAGCAGGAACAGGGTTGGAGAGCCCATGGTATACAGAGTACTGGGTAGCAGGAACAGGGTTGGAGAGCCCATGGTATACAGAGTACTGGGTAGCAGGAACAGGATTAGAGAGCCCATGGTATACAGAGTACTGGGTAGCTGCAGGAACAGGGTAGGAGAGCCCATGGCATACAGACTACTGGGTAGCAGGAACAGGGCTGGAGAGACCATGGTATACAGAGTACTGGAACAGGGTAGGAGAGCCCATGGTATACAGAGTACTGGAACAGGGTTGGAGAGCCCATGGTATACAGAGTACTGGAATAGGGTAGGAGAGCCCATGGTATACAGAGTACTGGAACAGGGTAGGAGAGCCCATGGTATACAGAGTACTGGAACAGGGTAGGAGAGCCCATGGTATACAGAGTACTGGAACAGGGTAGGAGAGCCCATGGTATACAGAGTACTGGAACAGGGTAGGAGAGACCATGGTATACAGAGTACTGGGTAGCAGGAACAGGGTTGGAGAGCCCATGGTATACAGAGTACTGGGTAGCAGGAACAGGGTTAGAGAGCCCATGGTATACAGAGTACTGGGTAGCTGCAGGAACAGGGTAGGAGAGCCCATGGCATACAGAGTACTGGGTAGCAGGAACAGGGTTGGAGAGCCCATGGCATACAGAGTACTGGGTAGCAGGAACAGGGCTGGAGAGACCATGGTATACAGAGTACTGGAACAGGGTAGGAGAGCCCATGGTATATAGAGTACTGGAACAGGGTAGGAGAGCCCATGGTATACAGAGTACTGGAACAGGGTAGGAGATCCCATGGTATACAGAGTACTGGAACAGGGTAGGAGAGCCCATGGTATACAGAGTACTGGGTAGCAGGAACAGGGTTGGAGAGCCCATGGTATACAGAGTACTGGGTAGCAGGAACAGGGTTGGAGAGCCCATGGTATACAGAGTACTGGGTAGCAGGAACAGGGTTAGAGAGCCCATGGTATACAGAGTACTGGGTAGCTGCAGGAACAGGGTAGGAGAGCCCATGGCATACAGACTACTGGGTAGCAGGAACAGGGTTGGAGAGCCCATGGCATACAGAGTACTGGGTAGCAGGAACAGGGCTGCAGAGACCATGGTATACAGAGTACTGGGCAGCTGCAGGAACAGGGTAGGAGAGCCCATGGCATACAGAGTACTGGGTAGCAGGAACAGGGTTGGAGAGCCCATGGCATACAGAGTACTGGGTAGCAGGAACAGGGCTGGAGAGACCATGGTATACAGAGTACTGGGTAGCAGGAACAGGGTTGGAGAGCCCATGGTATACAGAGTACTGGAACAGGGTAGGAGAGCCCATGCTATAAAGAGTACTGGAACAGGGTAGGAGAGCCCATGGTATACAGAGTACTGGGTAGCAGGAACAGGGTTGGAGAGCCCATGGTATACAGAGTACTGGGTAGCAGGAACAGGGTTGGAGAGCCCATGGTATACAGAGTACTGGGTAGCAGGAACAGGGTTAGAGAGCCCATGGTATACAGAGTACTGGGTAGCTGCAGGAACAGGGTAGGAGAGCCCATGGCATACAGACTACTGGGTAGCAGGAACAGGGTTGGAGAGCCCATGGCATACAGAGTACTGGGTAGCAGGAACAGGGCTGCAGAGACCATGGTATACAGAGTACTGGGTAGCAGGAACAGGGCTGGAGAGACCATGGTATACAGAGTACTGGGTAGCAGGAACAGGGTTGGAGAGCCCATGGTATACAGAGTACTGGGTAGCAGGAACAGGGTTGGAGAGCCCATGGTATACAGAGTACTGGGTAGCTACAGGAACAGGGTTGGAGAGCCCATGGCATACAGAGTACTGGGCAGCTGCAGGAACAGGGTTGGAGAGCCCATGGCATACAGAGTACTGGGTAGCAGGAACAGGGTTGGAGAGCCCATGGTATACAGAGTACTGGGTAGCAGGAACAGGGTAGGAGAGCCCATGGCATACAGAGTACTGGGTAGCAGGAACAGGGTAGGAGAGCCCATGGCATACAGAGTACTGGGTAGCAGGAACAGGGTTGGAGAGCCCATGATATACAGAGTACTGGGAAGCTGCAGGAACAGGGTAGGAGAGCCCATGATATACAGAGTACTGGGTAGCAGGAACAGGGTAGGAGAGCCCATGGCATACAGAGCACTGGGCAGCTGCAGGAACAGGGTAGGAGAGCCCATGATATACAGAGTACTGGGTAGCAGGAACTGGGTTGGAGAGCCCATGCCATACAGAGTACTGGGTAGCAGGAACAGGGTAGGAGCCCCCATGGTATACAGAGTACTGGGTAGCAGGAACAGGGTTAGAGAGCCCATGGCATACAGAGTACTGGGTAACTACAGGAACAGGGTTGGAGAGCCCATGATATACAGAGTACTGGGTAGCAGGAACAGGGTAGGAGAGCCCATGGCATACAGAGTACTGGGTAGCAGGAACAGGGTAGGAGAGCCCATGATATACAGAGTACTGGGAAGCTGCAGGAACAGGGTAGGAGAGCCCATGATATACAGAGTACTGGGTAGCTACAGGAACAGGGTAGGAGAGCCCATGGCATACAGAGCACTGGGCAGCTGCAGGAACAGGGTAGGAGAGCCCATGATATACAGAGTACTGGGTAGCAGGAACTGGGTTGGAGAGCCCATGGCATACAGAGTACTGGGTAGCAGGAACAGGGTAGGAGCCCCCATGGTATACAGAGTACTGGGTAGCAGGAACAGGGTTAGAGAGCCCATGGCATACAGAGTACTGGGTAACTACAGGAACAGGGTTGGAGAGCCCATGATATACAGAGTACTGGGTAGCAGGAACAGGGTAGGAGAGCCCATGGCATACAGAGTACTGGGTAGCAGGAACAGGGTAGGAGAGCCCATGGCATACAGAGTACTGGGTAGCAGGAACAGGGTAGGAGGGCCCATGGCATACAGAGTACTGGGTATCAGGAACAGGGTAGGAGAGCCCATGGCATACAGAGTACTGGGTAGCAGGAACAGGGTAGGAGAGCCCATGGCATACAGAGTACTGGGTAGCAGGAACAGGGTAGGAGAGCCCATGGCATACAGAGTACTGGGTAGATACAGGAACAGGGTAGGAGAGCCCATGATATACAGAGTACTGGAACAGGGTTGGAGAGCCCATGATATACAGAGTACTGGGTAGCAGGAACAGGGTAGGAGAGCCCATGGCATACAGAGTACTAGGTAGCTACAGGAACAGGGTAGGAGAGCCCATGATATACAGAGTACTGGAACAGGGTTGGAGAGCCCATGACATACAGAGTACTGGGTAGCAGGAACAGGGTAGGAGAGCCCATGGCATACAGAGTACTGGGTAGCTGCAGGAACAGGGTTGGAGAGCCCATGGCATACAGAGTACTGGGTAGCTGCAGGAACAGGGTAGGAGAGCCCATGGCATACAGAGTACTGGGTAGCTGCAGGAACAGGGTTGGAGAGCCCATGGCATACAGAGTACTGGGTAGCAGGAACAGGGCTGGAGAGACCATGGTATACAGAGTACTGGGTAGATACAGGAACAGGGTTAGGGAGCCCATGGTATACAGAGTACTGGGTAGCAGGAACAGGGATGGAGAGACCATGGTATACAGAGTACTGGGTAGCAGGAACAGGGCTGGAGAGCCCATGGCATACAAAGTACTGGGTAACTCCAGGAACAGGGTTGGAGAGCCCATGGCATACAGAGTACTGGGTAGCTGCAGGAACAGGGTTGGAGAGCCCATGGCATACAGAGTACTGGGTAGCAGGAACAGGGTAGGAGAGCCCATGGCATACAGAGTACTGGGTAGCAGGAACAGGGTTAGAGATCCCATGGTATACAGAGTACTGGGTAGCTGCAGGAACAGGGTAGGAGAGCCCATGGTATACAGAGTACTGGGTAACTACAGGAACAGGGTTAGAGAGCCCATGGTATACAGAGTACTGGGTAACTACAGGAACAGGGTTGGAGAGCCCATGGCATACAGAGTACTGGGTAGCAGGAACAGGGTTAGAGAGCCCATGGTATACAGAGTACTGGGTAGCTGCAGGAACAGGGTAGGAGAGCCCATGGCGTACAGAGTACTGGGTAGCTACAGGAACAGGGTTGGAGAGCCCATGGTATACAGAGTACTGGGTAGCTACAGGAACAGGGTTGGAGAGCCCATGGTATACAGAGTACTGGGTAGCAGGAACAGGGTTGGAGAGCCCATGGTATACAGAGTACTGGGTAGCAGGAACAGGGTTGGAGAGCCCATGGTATACAGAGTACTGGGTAGCAGGAACAGGGTTAGAGAGTACTGGGTAGCAGGAACAGGGTTAGAGAGCCCATGGTATACAGAGTACTGGGTAGCTGCAGGAACAGGGTTGGAGAGCCCATGGCATACAGAGTACTGGGTAGCTGCAGGAACAGGGTTGGAGAGCCCATGGCATACAGAGTACTGGGTAGCAGGAACAGGGTTGGAGAGCATATGAGTACTGGGTAGCTGCAGGAACAGGGTTGGAGAGCCCATGGCATACAGAGTACTGGGTAGCAGAAACAGGGTTGGAGAGCCCATGGTATACAGAGTACTGGGTAGCTGCAGGAACAGGGTTGGAGAGCCCATGGCATACAGAGTACTGGGTAGCAGGAACAGGGTTGGAGAGCCCATGGCATACAGAGTACTGGGTAGCAGACACAGGGTTAGAGAGCCCATGGTATACAGAGCACTGGGTAGGAGGAACAGGGTTGGAGAGCCCATGGCATACAGAGTACTGGGTAGCTACAGGAACAGGGTTGGAGAGCCCATGGTATACAGAGTACTGGGTAGCTGCAGGAACAGGGTTGGAGAGCCCATGGTATACAGAGTACTGGGTAGCTGCAGGAACAAGGTAGGAGAGCCCATGGCATACAGAGTACTGGGTAGCTGCAGGAACAGGGTTGGAGAGCCCATGGTATACAGAGTACTGGGTAGCAGGAACAGGGTAGGAGAGCCCATGGTATACAGAGTACTGGGTAGCAGGAACAGGGTTAGAGAGCCCATGGCATACAGAGTACTGGGTAGCAGGAACAGGGTTGGAGAGCCCATGGTATACAGAGTACTGGGTAGCTACAGGAACAGGGTTGGAGAGCCCATGGTATACAGAGTACTGGGTAGCTGCAGGAACAGGGTTGGAGAGCCCATGGTATACAGAGTACTGGGTAGCTGCAGGAACAGGGTTGGAGAGCCCATGGCATACAGAGTACTGGGTAGCAGGAACAGGGTTGGAGAGCCCATGGTATACAGAGTACTGGGTATCTGCAGGAACAGGGTTGGAGAGCCCATGGCATACAGAGTACTGGGTAGCTACAGGAACAGGGTAGGAGAGCCCATGGTATACAGAGTACTGGGTAGCAGGAACAGGGTAGGAGAGCCCATGGTATACAGAGTACTGGGTAGATACAGGAACAGGGTTGGAGAGCCCATGGCATACAGAGTACTGGCTAGCTGCAGGAACAGGGTTAGTGAGCCCATGGTATACAGTGTACTGGGTAGCAGGAACAGGGTTGGAGAGCCCATGGTATACAGAGTACTGGGTAGAAGGAACAGGGTTGGAGAGCCCATGGCATACAGAGTATTGGGTAGATACAGGAACAGGGTTGGAGAGCCCATGGTATACAGAGTACTGGGTAGCAGGAACAGGGTTGGAGAGCCCATGGCATACAGCGTACTGGGTAGCAGGAACAGGGTTGGAGAGCCCATGGTATACAGAGTACTGGGTAGCAGAAAGAGGGTTGGAGAGCCCATGGCATACAGAGTACTGGGTAGCAGAAACAGGGTTGGAGAGCCCATGGTATACAGAGTACTGGGTAGCAGGAACAGGGTAGGAGAGCCCATGGCATACAGAGTACTGGGTAGATACAGGAACAGGGTAGGATAGCCCATGGCATACAGAGTACTGGGTAGCAGGAAGAGGGTTGGAGAGCCCATGGCATACAGAGTACTGGGTAGCAGGAACAGGGTTGGAGAGCCCATGGCATACAGAGTACTGGGTAGCAGCAACAGGGTTGGAGAGCCCATGGTATACAGAGTACTGGGTAGCTGCAGGAACAGGGTTGGAGAGCCCATGGCATACAGAGTACTGGGTAGCAGAAACAGGGTTGGAGAGCCCATGGCATACAGAGTACTCGGTAGCAGGAACAGGGTTGGAGAGCCCATGACATACAGAGTACTGGGTAGCTGCAGGAACAGGGTTGGAGAGCCCATGGCATACAGAGTACTGGGTAGCAGAAACAGGGTTGGAGAGCCCATGGTATACAGAGTACTGGGTAGCTGCAGGAACAGGGTTGGAGAGCCCATGGCATACAGAGTACTGGGTAGCAGGAACAGGGTTGGAGAGCCCATGGCATACAGAGTACTGGGTAGCAGGAACAGGGTTAGAGAGCCCATGGTATACAGAGCACTGGGTAGAAGGAACAGGGTTGGAGAGCCCATGGCATACAGAGTACTGGGTAAATACAGGAACAGGGTTGGAGAGCCCATGGTATACAGAGAACTCGGTAGCAGGAACAGGGTTGGAGAGCCCATGTAATACAGAGTACTGGGTAGCAGAAAGAGGGTTGGAGAGCCCATGGCATACAGAGTACTGGGTAGCAGAAACAGGGTTGGAGAGCCCATGGTATACAGAGTACTGGGTAGCAGAAAGAGGGTTGGAGAGCCCATGGCATACAGAGTACTGGGTAGCAGAAACAGGGTTGGAGAGCCCATGGCATACAGAGTACTGGGTAGCTGCAGGAACAGGGTTGGAGAGCCCATGGTATACAGAGTACTGGGTAGCAGGAACAGGGTTGGAGAGCCCATGGCATACAGAGTACTGGGTAGCAGGAACAGGGTTAGAGAGCCCATGGTATACAGAGCACTGGGTAGCTGCTGGAATAGGGTTGGAGAGCCCATGGCATACAGAGTACTGGGTAGCTACAGGAACAGGGTTGGAGAGCCCATGGCATACAGAGTACTGGGTAGCTGCAGGAAAAGGGTTGGAGAGCCCATGGTATACAGAGTACTGGGTAGCAGGAACAGGGTTGGAGAGCCCATGACATACAGAGTACTGGGTAGATACAGGAACAGGGTTGGAGAGCCCATGGTATACAGAGTACTGGCTAGCTGCAGGAACAAGGTTAGAGAGCCCATGGTATACAGTGTACTGGGTAGCAGGAACAGAGTTGGAGAGCCCATGGCATACAGAGTACTGGGTACCTGCAGGAACAGGGTTGGAGAGCCCATGGCATACAGAGTACTGGGTAGCAGGAACAGGGTTGGAGAGCCCATGGTATACAGAGTACTGGGTAGCAGGAACAGGGTAGGAGAGCCCATGGTATACAGAGTACTGGGTAGATACAGGAACAGGGTTGGAGAGCCCATGGCATACAGAGTACTGGCTAGCTGCAGGAACAGGGTTAGAGAGCCCATGGTATACAGTGTACTGGGTAGCAGGAACAGGGTTGGAGAGCCCATGGAATACAGAGTACTGGGTAGAAGGAACAGGGTTGGAGAGCCCATGGCATACAGAGTATTGGGTAGATACAGGAACAGGGTTGGAGAGCCCATGGTATACAGAGTACTGGGTAGCAGGAACAGGGTTGGAGAGCCCATGGCATACAGAGTACTGGGTAGCAGGAACAGGGTTGGAGAGCCCATGGTATACAGAGTACAGGGTATCTGCAGGAACAGGGTTGGAGAGCCCATGGCATACAGAGTACTGGGTAGCAGAAAGAGGGTTGGAGAGCCCATGGCATACAGAGTACTGGGTAGCAGAAACAGGGTTGGAGAGCCCATGGCATACAGAGTACTGGGTAGCAGGAACAGGGTTGGAGAGCCCATGGCATACAGAGTACTGGGTAGCAGGAACAGGGTTGGAGAGCCCATGGTATACAGAGTACTGGGTAGCTGCAGGAACAGGGTTGGAGAGCCCATGGCATACAGAGTACTGGGTAGCAGAAACAGGGTTGGAGAGCCCATGGCATACAGAGTACTGGGTAGCAGGAACAGGGTTGGAGAGCCCATGACATACATAGTACTGGGTAGCAGAAACAGGGTTGGAGAGCCCATGGTATACAGAGTACTGGGTAGATACAGGAACAGGGTAGGAGAGCCCATGGCATACAGAGTACTGGGTAGCAGGAACAGGGTTGGAGAGCCCATGGTATACAGAGTACTGGGTAGCTGCAGGAACAGGGTTGGAGAGCCCATGGCATACAGAGTACTGGGTAGCAGAAACAGGGTTGGAGAGCCCATGGCATACAGAGTACTGGGTAGCAGGAACAGGGTTGGAGAGCCCATGACATACAGAGTACTGGGTAGCTGCAGGAACAGGGTTGGAGAGCCCATGGCATACAGAGTACTGGGTAGCAGAAACAGGGTTGGAGAGCCCATGGTATACAGAGTACTGGGTAGCTGCAGGAACAGGGTTGGAGAGCCCATGGCATACAGAGTACTGGGTAGCAGGAACAGGGTTGGAGAGCCCATGGCATACAGAGTACTGGGTAGCAGGAACAGGGTTAGAGAGCCCATGGTATACAGAGCACTGGGTAGCAGGAAAAGGGTTGGAGAGCCCATGGCATACAGAGTACTGGGTAAATACAGGAACAGGGTTGGAGAGCCCATGGTATACAGAGTACTGGGTAGCAGGAACAGGGTTGGAGAGCCCATGGTATACAGAGTACTGGGTAGCAGAAAGAGGGTTGGAGAGCCCATGGCATACAGAGTACTGGGTAGCAGAAACAGGGTTTGAGAGCCCATGGTATACAGAGTACTGGGTAGCAGAAAGAGGGTTGGAGAGCCCATGGCATACAGAGTACTGGGTAGCAGAAACAGGGTTGGAGAGCAGATGGTATACAGAGTACTGGGTAGCTGCAGGAACAGGGTTGGAGAGCCCATGGCATACAGAGTACTGGGTAGCAGGAACAGGGTTGGAGAGCCCATGGCATACAGAGTACTGGGTAGCAGGAACAGGGTTAGAGAGCCCATGGTATACAGAGTACTGGGTAGCAGGAACAGGGTTAGAGAGCCCATGGTATACAGGGTTGGAGAGCCCATGGCTGGTACTGGGTAGCTAGGGAACAGGGTTGGAGAGCCCATGGTATACAGAGCACTGGGTAGGAGGAATAGGGTTGGAGAGCCCATGGTATACAGAGTACTGGGTAGCTGCAGGAACAAGGTAGGAGAGCCCATTGCATACAGAGTACTGGGTAGCTGCAGGAACAGGGTTGGAGAGCCCATGGTATACAGAGTACTGGGTAGCAGGAACAGGGTATGAGAGCCCATGGTATACAGAGTACTGGGTAGCAGGAACAGGGTTAGAGAGCCCATGGCATACAGAGTACTGGGTAGCAGGAACAGGGTTGGAGAGCCCATGGTATACAGAGTACTGGGTAGCTACAGGAACAGGGTTGGAGAGCCCATGGTATACAGAGTACTGGGTAGCTGCAGGAACAGGGTTGGAGAGCCCATGGCATACAGAGTACTGGGTAGCAGGAACAGGGTTAGAGAGCCCATGGTATACAGAGTACTGGGTATCTGCAGGAACAGGGTTGGAGATCCCATGGCATACAGAGTACTGGGTACCTGCAGGAACAGGGTTGGAGAGCCCATGGCATACAGAGTACTGGGTAGCAGGAACAGGGTTGGAGAGCCCATGGTATACAGAGTACTGGGTAGCAGGAACAGGGTTGGAGAGCCCATGGTATACAGAGTACTGGGTAGCTGCAGGAACAGGGTTGGAGAGCCCATGGTATACAGAGTACTGGGTAGCTGCAGGAACAGGGTTAGAGAGCCCATGGTATACAGTGTACTGGGTAGCAGGAACAGAGTTGGAGAGCCCATGGTATACAGAGTACTGGGTAGAAGGAACAGGGTTGGAGAGCCCATGGCATACAGAGTACTGGGTAGATACAGGAACAGGGTTGGAGAGCCCATGGTATACAGAGTACTGGGTAGCAGGAACAGGGTTGGAGAGCCCATGGCATACAGAGTACTGGGTAGCAGGAACAGGGTTGGAGAGCCCATGGTATACAGAGTACTGGGTACCTGCAGGAACAGGGTTGGAGAGCCCATGGCATACAGAGTACTCGGTAGCAGGAACAGGGTTGGAGAGCCCATGGTATACAGAGTACTGGGTAGCAGAAAGAGGGTTGGAGAGCCCATGGCATACAGAGTACTGGGTAGCAGAAACAGGGTTGGAGAGCCCATGGTATACAGAGTACTGGGTAGCAGGAACAGGGTAGGAGAGCCCATGGCATACAGAGTACTGGGTAGATACAGTAACAGGGTAGGAGAGCCCATGGCATACAGAGTACTGGGTAGCAGGAACAGGGTTGGAGAGCCCATGGCATACAGAGTACTGGGTAGCAGGAACAGGGTTGGAGAGCCCATGGCATACAGAGTACTGGGTAGCAGGAACAGGGTTGGAGAGCCCATGGTATACAGAGTACTGGGTAGCTGCAGGAACAGGGTTGGAGAGCCCATGGCATACAGAGTACTGGGTAGCAGAAACAGGGTTGGAGAGCCCATGGCATACAGAGTACTGGGTAGCAGGAACAGGGTTGGAGAGCCCATGACATACAGAGTACTGGGTAGCTGCAGGAACAGGGTTGGAGAGCCCATGGCATACAGAGTACTGCGTAGCAGAAACAGGGTTGGAGAGCCCATGGTATACAGAGTACTGGGTAGCTGCAGGAACAGGGTTGGAGAGCCCATGGCATACAGAGCACTGGGTAGGAGGAACAGGGTTGGAGAGCCCATGGCATACAGAGTACTGGGTAGCAGGAACAGGGTTGGAGAGGCCATGACATACAGAGTACTGGGTAGCTGCAGGAACAGGGTTGGAGAGCCCATGGCATACAGAGTACTGGGTAGCAGGAACAGGGTTGGAGAGCCCATGGCATACAGAGTACTGGGTAGCAGGAACAGGGTTAGAGAGCCCATGGTATACAGAGCACTGGGTAGGAGGAACAGGGTTGGAGAGCCCATGGCATACAGAGTACTGGGTAGCAGGAACAGGGTTAGAGAGCCCATGGTATACAGAGCACTGGGTAGGAGGAACAGGGTTGGAGAGCCCATGGCATACAGAGTACTGGGTAGCAGGAACAGGGTTGGAGAGCCCATGGTATACAGAGTACTGGGTAGCTGCAGGAACAGGGTTGGAGAGCCCATGGCATACAGAGTACTGGGTAGCAGAAACAGGGTTGGAGAGCCCATGGCATACAGAGTACTGGGTAGCAGGAACAGGGTTGGAGAGCCCATGACATACATAGTACTGGGTAGCAGAAACAGGGTTGGAGAGCCCATGGTATACAGAGTACTGGGTAGATACAGGAACAGGGTAGGAGAGCCCATGGCATACAGAGTACTGGGTAGCAGGAACAGGGTTGGAGAGCCCATGGTATACAGAGTACTGGGTAGCTGCAGGAACAGGGTTGGAGAGCCCATGGCATACAGAGTACTGGGTAGCAGAAACAGGGTTGGAGAGCCCATGGCATACAGAGTACTGGGTAGCAGGAACAGGGTTGGAGAGCCCATGACATACAGAGTACTGGGTAGCTGCAGGAACAGGGTTGGAGAGCCCATGGCATACAGAGTACTGGGTAGCAGAAACAGGGTTGGAGAGCCCATGGTATACAGAGTACTGGGTAGCTGCAGGAACAGGGTTGGAGAGCCCATGGCATACAGAGTACTGGGTAGCAGGAACAGGGTTGGAGAGCCCATGGCATACAGAGTACTGGGTAGCAGGAACAGGGTTAGAGAGCCCATGGTATACAGAGCACTGGGTAGCAGGAACAGGGTTGGAGAGCCCATGGCATACAGAGTACTGGGTAAATACAGGAACAGGGTTGGAGAGCCCATGGTATACAGAGTACTGGGTAGCAGGAACAGGGTTGGAGAGCCCATGGTATACAGAGTACTGGGTAGCAGAAAGAGGGTTGGAGAGCCCATGGCATACAGAGTACTGGGTAGCAGAAACAGGGTTGGAGAGCCCATGGTATACAGAGTACTGGGTAGCAGAAAGAGGGTTGGAGAGCCCATGGCATACAGAGTACTGGGTAGCAGAAACAGGGTTGGAGAGCAGATGGTATACAGAGTACTGGGTAGCTGCAGGAACAGGGTTGGAGAGCCCATGGCATACAGAGTACTGGGTAGCAGGAACAGGGTTGGAGAGCCCATGGCATACAGAGTACTGGGTAGCAGGAACAGGGTTAGAGAGCCCATGGTATACAGAGTACTGGGTAGCAGGAACAGGGTTAGAGAGCCCATGGTATACAGAGCACTGGGTAGGAGGCACAGGGTTGGAGAGCCCATGGCATACAGAGTACTGGGTAGCTAGAGGAACAGGGTTGGAGAGCCCATGGTATACAGAGTACTGGGTAGCTGCAGGAATAGGGTTGGAGAGCCCATGGTATACAGAGTACTGGGTAGCTGCAGGAACAAGGTAGGAGAGCCCATTGCATACAGAGTACTGGGTAGCTGCAGGAACAGGGTTGGAGAGCCCATGGTATACAGAGTACTGGGTAGCAGGAACAGGGTATGAGAGCCCATGGTATACAGAGTACTGGGTAGCAGGAACAGGGTTAGAGAGCCCATGGCATACAGAGTACTGGGTAGCAGGAACAGGGTTGGAGAGCCCATGGTATACAGAGTACTGGGTAGCTACAGGAACAGGGTTGGAGAGCCCATGGTATACAGAGTACTGGGTAGCTGCAGGAACAGGGTTGGAGAGCCCATGGCATACAGAGTACTGGGTAGCAGGAACAGGGTTAGAGAGCCCATGGTATACAGAGTACTGGGTATCTGCAGGAACAGGGTTGGAGATCCCATGGCATACAGAGTACTGGGTACCTGCAGGAACAGGGTTGGAGAGCCCATGGCATACAGAGTACTGGGTAGCAGGAACAGGGTTGGAGAGCCCATGGTATACAGAGTACTGGGTAGCAGGAACAGGGTAGGAGAGCCCATGGTATACAGAGTACTGGGTAGATACAGGAACAGGGTTGGAGAGCCCATGGTATACAGAGTACTGGCTAGCTGCAGGAACAGGGTTAGAGAGCCCATGGTATACAGTGTACTGGGTAGCAGGAACAGAGTTGGAGAGCCCATGGTATACAGAGTACTGGGTAGAAGGAACAGGGTTGGAGAGCCCATGGCATACAGAGTATTGGGTAGATACAGGAACAGGGTTGGAGAGCCCATGGTATACAGAGTACTGGGTAGCAGGAACAGGGTTGGAGAGCCCATGGCATACAGAGTACTGGGTAGCAGGAACAGGGTTGGAGAGCCCATGGTATACAGAGTACTGGGTACCTGCAGGAACAGGGTTGGAGAGCCCATGGCATACAGAGTACTCGGTAGCAGGAACAGGGTTGGAGAGCCCATGGTATACAGAGTACTGGGTAGCAGAAAGAGGGTTGGAGAGCCCATGGCATACAGAGTACTGGGTAGCAGAAACAGGGTTGGAGAGCCCATGGTATACAGAGTACTGGGTAGCAGGAACAGGGTTGGAGAGCCCATGGCATACAGAGTACTGGGTAGATACAGTAACAGGGTAGGAGAGCCCATGGCATACAGAGTACTGGGTAGCAGGAACAGGGTTGGAGAGCCCATGGCATACAGAGTACTGGGTAGCAGGAACAGGGTTGGAGAGCCCATGGCATACAGAGTACTGGGTAGCAGGAACAGGGTTGGAGAGCCCATGGTATACAGAGTACTGGGTAGCTGCAGGAACAGGGTTGGAGAGCCCATGGCATACAGAGTACTGGGTAGCAGAAACAGGGTTGGAGAGCCCATGGCATACAGAGTACTGGGTAGCAGGAACAGGGTTGGAGAGCCCATGACATACAGAGTACTGGGTAGCTGCAGGAACAGGGTTGGAGAGCCCATGGCATACAGAGTACTGGGTAGCAGAAACAGGGTTGGAGAGCCCATGGTATACAGAGTACTGGGTAGCTGCAGGAACAGGGTTGGAGAGCCCATGGCATACAGAGCACTGGGTAGGAGGAACAGGGTTGGAGAGCCCATGGCATACAGAGTACTGGGTAGCAGGAACAGGGTTGGAGAGGCCATGACATACAGAGTACTGGGTAGCTGCAGGAACAGGGTTGGAGAGCCCATGGCATACAGAGTACTGGGTAGCAGGAACAGGGTTGGAGAGCCCATGGCATACAGAGTACTGGGTAGCAGGAACAGGGTTAGAGAGCCCATGGTATACAGAGCACTGGGTAGGAGGAACAGGGTTGGAGAGCCCATGGCATACAGAGTACTGGGTAGCAGGAACAGGGTTAGAGAGCCCATGGTATACAGAGCACTGGGTAGGAGGAACAGGGTTGGAGAGCCCATGGCATACAGAGTACTGGGTAGCTACAGGAACAGGGTTGGAGAGCCCATGGTATACAGAGTACTGGGTAGCTGCAGGAACAGGGTTGGAGAGCCCATGGTATACAGAGTAATGGGTAGCTGCAGGAACAAGGTAGGAGAGCCCATGGCATACAGAGTACTGGGTAGCTGCAGGAACAGGGTTGGAGAGCCCATGGTATACAGAGTACTGGGTAGCAGGAACAGGGTAGGAGAGCCCATGGTATACAGAGTAGTGGGTAGCAGGAACAGGGTTAGAGAGCCCATGGAATACAGAGTACTGGGTAGCAGGAACAGGGTTGGAGAGCCCATGGTATACAGAGTACTGGGTAGCTACAGGAACAGGGTTGGAGAGCCCATGACATACAGAGTACTGGGTATCTGCAGGAACAGGGTAGGAGAGACCATGGCATACAGAGTACTGGGTAGCTGCAGGAACAGGGTTGGAGAGCCCATGGTATACAGAGTACTGGGTAGCTGCAGGAAAAGGGTTGGAGAGCCCATGGTATACAGAGTACTGGGTAGCAGGAACAGGGTAGGAGAACCCATCGTATACAGAGTACTGGGTAGCTACAGGAACAGGGTAGGAGAACCCAGGGCATACAGAGTACTGGGTATCTGCAGGAACAGGGTTGGAGAGCCCATGGCATACAGAGTACTGGGTAGCTGCAGGAACAGGGTTGGAGAGCCCATGGCATACAGACTACTGGCTAGCTGCAGGAACAGGGTTAGAGAGCCCATGGTATACAGAGTACTGGGTAGCTACAGGAACAGGGTAGGAGAGCCCAGGGCATACAGAGTACTGGGTATCTACAGGAACAGGGTTGGAGAGCCCATGGTATACAGAGTACTGGGTATCTACAGGAACAGGGTAGGAGAGGCCATGGTATACAGAGTACTGGGTAGCAGGAACCGGGTAGGAGAGCCCATGGCATACAGAGTACTGGGTAGCAGGAACAGGGTTGGAGAGCCCATGGTATACAGAGTACTGGGTATCTGCAGGAACAGGGTTGGAGATCCCATGGCATACAGAGTACTGGGTACCTGCAGGAACAGGGTTGGAGAGCCCATGGCATACAGAGTACTGGGTAGCAGGAACAGGGTTGGAGAGCCCATGGTATACAGAGTACTGGGTAGCAGGAACAGGGTAGGAGAGCCCATGGTATACAGAGTACTGGGTAGATACAGGAACAGGGTTGGAGAGCCCATGGCATACAGAGTACTGGCTAGCTGCAGGAACAGGGTTAGAGAGCCCATGGTATACAGTGTACTGGGTAGCAGGAACAGGGTTGGAGAGCCCATGGAATACAGAGTACTGGGTAGAAGGAACAGGGTTGGAGAGCCCATGGCATACAGAGTATTGGGTAGATACAGGAACAGGGTTGGAGAGCCCATGGTATACAGAGTACTGGGTAGCAGGAACAGGGTTGGAGAGCCCATGGCATACAGAGTACTGGGTAGCAGGAACAGGGTTGGAGAGCCCATGGTATACAGAGTACTGGGTAGCTGCAGGAACAGGGTTGGAGAGCCCATGGCATACAGAGTACTGGGTAGCAGAAACAGGGTTGGAGAGCCCATGGCATACAGAGTACTGGGTAGCAGGAACAGGGTTGGAGAGCCCATGACATACAGAGTACTGGGTAGCTGCAGGAACAGGGTTGGAGAGCCCATGGCATACAGAGTACTGGGTAGCAGAAACAGGGTTGGAGAGCCCATGGTATACAGAGTACTGGGTAGCTGCAGGAACAGGGTTGGAGAGCCCATGGCATACAGAGCACTGGGTAGGAGGAACAGGGTTGGAGAGCCCATGGCATACAGAGTACTGGGTAGCAGGAACAGGGTTGGAGAGGCCATGACATACAGAGTACTGGGTAGCTGCAGGAACAGGGTTGGAGAGCCCATGGCATACAGAGTACTGGGTAGCAGGAACAGGGTTGGAGAGCCCATGGCATACAGAGTACTGGGTAGCAGGAACAGGGTTAGAGAGCCCATGGTATACAGAGCACTGGGTAGGAGGAACAGGGTTGGAGAGCCCATGGCATACAGAGTACTGGGTAGCAGGAACAGGGTTAGAGAGCCCATGGTATACAGAGCACTGGGTAGGAGGAACAGGGTTGGAGAGCCCATGGCATACAGAGTACTGGGTAGCTACAGGAACAGGGTTGGAGAGCCCATGGTATACAGAGTACTGGGTAGCTGCAGGAACAGGGTTGGAGAGCCCATGGTATACAGAGTAATGGGTAGCTGCAGGAACAAGGTAGGAGAGCCCATGGCATACAGAGTACTGGGTAGCTGCAGGAACAGGGTTGGAGAGCCCATGGTATACAGAGTACTGGGTAGCAGGAACAGGGTAGGAGAGCCCATGGTATACAGAGTAGTGGGTAGCAGGAACAGGGTTAGAGAGCCCATGGAATACAGAGTACTGGGTAGCAGGAACAGGGTTGGAGAGCCCATGGTATACAGAGTACTGGGTAGCTACAGGAACAGGGTTGGAGAGCCCATGACATACAGAGTACTGGGTATCTGCAGGAACAGGGTAGGAGAGACCATGGCATACAGAGTACTGGGTAGCTGCAGGAACAGGGTTGGAGAGCCCATGGTATACAGAGTACTGGGTAGCTGCAGGAAAAGGGTTGGAGAGCCCAGGGCATACAGAGTACTGGGTATCTACAGGAACAGGGTTGGAGAGCCCATGGTATACAGAGTACTGGGTATCTACAGGAACAGGGTAGGAGAGGCCATGGTATACAGAGTACTGGGTAGCAGGAACCGGGTAGGAGAGCCCATGGCATACAGAGTACTGGGTAGCAGGAACAGGGTTGGAGAGCCCATGGTATACAGAGTACTGGGTATCTGCAGGAACAGGGTTGGAGATCCCATGGCATACAGAGTACTGGGTACCTGCAGGAACAGGGTTGGAGAGCCCATGGCATACAGAGTACTGGGTAGCAGGAACAGGGTTGGAGAGCCCATGGTATACAGAGTACTGGGTAGCAGGAACAGGGTAGGAGAGCCCATGGTATACAGAGTACTGGGTAGATACAGGAACAGGGTTGGAGAGCCCATGGCATACAGAGTACTGGCTAGCTGCAGGAACAGGGTTAGAGAGCCCATGGTATACAGTGTACTGGGTAGCAGGAACAGGGTTGGAGAGCCCATGGAATACAGAGTACTGGGTAGAAGGAACAGGGTTGGAGAGCCCATGGCATACAGAGTATTGGGTAGATACAGGAACAGGGTTGGAGAGCCCATGGTATACAGAGTACTGGGTAGCTGGGTAGAACAGGGTTGGAGAGCCCATGGCATACAGAGTACTGGGTAGCAGGAACAGGGTCGGAGAGCCCATGGTACACAGAGTACTGGGTAGCTGCAGGAACAGGGTTGGAGAGCCCATGGCATACAGAGTACTGGGTAGCAGAAACAGGGTTGGAGAGCCCATGGCATACAGAGTACTGGGTAGCAGGAACAGGGTTGGAGAGCCCATGACATACAGAGTACTGGGTAGCTGCAGGAACAGGGTTGGAGAGCCCATGGCATACAGAGTACTGGGTAGCAGAAACAGGGTTGGAGAGCCCATGGTATACAGAGTACTGGGTAGCTGCAGGAACAGGGTTGGAGAGCCCATGGCATACAGAGCACTGGGTAGGAGGAACAGGGTTGGAGAGCCCATGGCATACAGAGTACTGGGTAGCAGGAACAGGGTTAGAGAGCCCATGGTATACAGAGCACTGGGTAGGAGGAACAGGGTTGGAGAGCCCATGGCATACAGAGACTGGGTAGCTACAGGAACAGGGTTGGAGAGCCCATGGTATACAGAGTACTGGGTAGCTGCAGGAACAGGGTTGGAGAGCCCATGGTATACAGAGTAATGGGTAGCTGCAGGAACAAGGTAGGAGAGCCCATGGCATACAGAGTACTGGGTAGCTGCAGGAACAGGGTTGGAGAGCCCATGGTATACAGAGTACTGGGTAGCAGGAACAGGGTAGGAGAGCCCATGGTATACAGAGTAGTGGGTAGCAGGAACAGGGTTAGAGAGCCCATGGAATACAGAGTACTGGGTAGCAGGAACAGGGTTGGAGAGCCCATGGTATACAGAGTACTGGGTAGCTACAGGAACAGGGTTGGAGAGCCCATGACATACAGAGTACTGGGTATCTGCAGGAACAGGGTAGGAGAGACCATGGCATACAGAGTACTGGGTAGCTGCAGGAACAGGGTTGGAGAGCCCATGGTATACAGAGTACTGGGTAGCTGCAGGAAAAGGGTTGGAGAGCCCATGGTATACAGAGTACTGGGTAGCAGGAACAGGGTAGGAGAACCCATGGTATATAGAGTACTGGGTAGCTACAGGAACAGGGTAGGAGAGCCCAGGGCATACAGAGTACTGGGTATCTGCAGGAACAGGGTTGGAGAGCCCATGGCATACAGAGTACTGGGTAGCTGCAGGAACAGGGTTGGAGAGCCCATGGCATACAGACTACTGGCTAGCTGCAGGAACAGGGTTAGAGAGCCCATGGTATAAAGAGTACTGGGTAGCTACAGGAACAGGGTAGGAAAGCCCAGGGCATACAGAGTACTGGGTATCTACAGGAACAGGGTTGGAGAGCCCATGGTATACAGAGTACTGGGTATCTACAGGAACAGGGTAGGAGAGGCCATGGTATACAGAGTACTGGGTAGCAGGAACCGGGTAGGAGAGCCCATGGCATACAGAGTACTGGGTAGCAGGAACAGGGTTGGAGAGCCCATGGTATACAGAGTACTGGGTATCTGCAGGAACAGGGTTGGAGATCCCATGGCATACAGAGTACTGGGTACCTGCAGGAACAGGGTTGGAGAGCCCATGGCATACAGAGTACTGGGTAGCAGGAACAGGGTTGGAGAGCCCATGGTATACAGAGTACTGGGTAGCAGGAACAGGGTAGGAGAGCCCATGGTATACAGAGTACTGGGTAGATACAGGAACAGGGTTGGAGAGCCCATGGCATACAGAGTACTGGCTAGCTGCAGGAACAGGGTTAGAGAGCCCATGGTATACAGTGTACTGGGTAGCAGGAACAGGGTTGGAGAGCCCATGGAATACAGAGTACTGGGTAGAAGGAACAGGGTTGGAGAGCCCATGGCATACAGAGTATTGGGTAGATACAGGAACAGGGTTGGAGAGCCCATGGTATACAGAGTACTGGGTAGCAGGAACAGGGTTGGAGAGCCCATGGCATACAGAGTACTGGGTTGCAGGAACAGGGTTGGAGAGCCCATGGTATACAGAGTACAGGGTATCTGCAGGAACAGGGTTGGAGAGCCCATGGCATACAGAGTACTGGGTAGCAGGAACAGGGTTGGAGAGCCCATGGTATACAGAGTACTGGGTAGCAGAAAGAGGGTTGGAGAGCCCATGGCATACAGAGTACTGGGTAGCAGAAACAGGGTTGGAGAGCCCATGGCATACAGAGTACTGGGTAGCAGGAACAGGGTTGGAGAGCCCATGGCATACAGAGTACTGGGTAGCAGGAACAGGGTTGGAGAGCCCATGGTATACAGAGTACTGGGTAGCTGCAGGAACAGGGTTGGAGAGCCCATGGCATACAGAGTACTGGGTAGCAGAAACAGGGTTGGAGAGCCCATGGCATACAGAGTACTGGGTAGCAGGAACAGGGTTGGAGAGCCCATGACATACATAGTACTGGGTAGCAGAAACAGGGTTGGAGAGCCCATGGTATACAGAGTACTGGGTAGCTGCAGGAACAGGGTTGGAGAGCCCATGGCATACAGAGTACTGGGTAGCAGGAACAGGGTTGGAGAGCCCATGGCATACAGAGTAATGGGTAGCAGGAACAGGGTTGGAGAGCCCATGGCATACAGAGTACTGGGTAGCAGGAACAGGGTTGGAGAGCCCATGGCATACAGAGTACTGGGTAGCAGGAACAGGGTTGGAGAGCCCATGGTATACAGAGCACTGGGTAGCTGCAGGAACAGGGTTGGAGAGCCCATGGCATACAGAGTACTGGGTAGCAGAAACAGGGTTGGAGAGCCCATGGCATACAGAGTACTGGGTAGCAGGAACAGGGTTGGAGAGCCCATGGCATACAGAGTAATGGGTAGCAGGAACAGGGTTGGAGAGCCCATGGCATACAGAGTACTGGGTAGCAGGAACAGGGTTGGAGAGCCCATGGCATACAGAGTACTGGGTAGCAGGAACAGGGTTGGAGAGCCCATGGTATACAGAGCACTGGGTAGCTGCAGGAACAGGGTTGGAGAGCCCATGGCATACAGAGTACTGGGTAGCAGAAACAGGGTTGGAGAGCCCATGGCATACAGAGTACTGGGTAGCAGGAACAGGGTTGGAGAGCCCATGACATACATAGTACTGGGTAGCAGAAACAGGGTTGGAGAGCCCATGGTATACAGAGTACTGGGTAGCTGCAGGAACAGGGTTGGAGAGCCCATGGCATACAGAGTACTGGGTAGCAGGAACAGGGTTGGAGAGCCCATGGCATACAGAGTACTGGGTAGCAGAAACAGGGTTAGAGAGCCCATGGTATACAGAGCACTGGGTAGGGGGAACAGGGTTGGAGAGCCCATGGCATACAGAGTACTGGGTAGCTACAGGAACAGGGTTGGAGAGCCCATGGTATACAGAGTACTGGGTAGCAGGAACAGGGTTGGAGAGCCCATGGTATACAGAGTACTGGGTAGAAGAAAGAGGGTTGGAGAGCCCATGGCATACAGAGTACTGGGTAGCAGAAACAGGGTTGGAGAGCCCATTGCATACAGAGTACTGGGTAGCAGAAACAGGGTTGGAGAGCCCATGGTATACAGAGTACTGGGTAGCTGCAGGAACAGGGTTGGAGAGCCCATGGCATACAGAGTACTGGGTAGCAGAAACAGGGTCGGAGAACCCATGGCATACAGAGTACTGGGTAGCAGGAACAGGGTTGGAGAGCCCATGACATACAGAGTACTGGGTAGCTGCAGGAACAGGGTTGGAGAGCCCATGGCATACAGAGTACTGGGTAGCAGAAACAGGGTTGGAGAGCCCATGGTATACAGAGTACTGGGTAGCTGCAGGAACAGGGTTGGAGAGCCCATGGCATACAGAGTACTGGGTAGCAGGAACAGGGTTGGAGAGCCCATGGCATACAGATTACTGGGTAGCAGGAACAGGGTTAGAGAGCCCATGGTATACAGAGCACTGGGTAGGAGGAACAGGGTTGGAGAGCCCATGGCATACAGAGTACTGGGTAGCTACAGGAACAGGGTTGGAGAGCCCATGGTATACAGAGTACTGGGTAGCTGCAGGGACAGGGTTGGAGAGCCCATGGTATACAGAGTACTGGGTAGCTGCAGGAACAAGGTAGGAGAGCCCATGGCATACAGAGTACTGGGTAGCTGCAGGAACAGGGTTGGAGAGCCCATGGTATACAGAGTACTGGGTAGCAGGAACAGGGTAGGAGTGCCCATGGTATACAGAGTACTGGGTAGCAGGAACAGGGTTAGAGAGCCCATGGCATACAGAGTACTGGGTAGCAGGAACAGGGTTGGAGAGCCCATGGTATACAGAGTACTGGGTAGCAGGAACAGGGTTGGAGAGCCCATGGTATACAGAGTACTGGGTAGCTACAGGAACAGGGTTGGAGAGCCCATGGTATACAGAGTACTGGGTAGCTGCAGGAACAGGGTAGGAGAGCCCATGGTATACAGAGTACTGGGTAGCTGCAGGAACAGGGTAGGAGAGCCCATGGTATACAGAGTACTGGGTAGCAGGAACAGGGTTGGAGAGCCCATGGCATACAGAGTACTGGGTAGCAGGAACAGGGTTAGAGAGCCCATGGTATACAGAATACTGGGTAGCAGGAACAGTGTTAGAGAGCCCATGGTATACAGAGTACTGGGTATCTGCAGGAACAGGGTTGGAGATCCCATGGCATACAGAGTACTGGGTACCTGCAGGAACAGGGTTGGAGAGCCCATGGCATACTGAGTACTGGGTAGCAGGAACAGGGTTGGAGAGCCCATGGTATACAGAGTACTGGGTAGCAGGAACAGGGTAGGAGAGCCCATTGTATACAGAGTACTGGGTAGATACAGGAACAGGGTTGGAGAGCCCATGGCATACAGAGTACTGGCTAGCTGCAGGAACAGGGTTGGAGAGCCCATGGCATACAGACTACTGGCTAGCTGCAGGAACAGGGTTAGAGAGCCCATGGTATACAGAGTAATGGGTAGCAGGAACAGGGTTGGAGAGCCCATGGTATACAGAGTACTGGGTAGCAGGAACAGGGTATGAGAGCCCACAGCATACAGAGTACTGGGTAGAAGGAACAGGGTTGGAGAGCCCATGGCATACAGAGTATTGGGTAGATACAGGAACAGGGTTGGAGAGCCCATGGCATACAGAGTACTGGGTACCTGCAGGAACAGGGTTGGAGAGCCCATGGCATACAGAGTACTGGGTAGCAGGAACAGGGTTAGAGAGCCCATGGTATACAGAGTACTGGGTAGCAGGAACAGGGTTAGAGAGCCCATGGTATACAGAGTACTGGGTATCTGCAGGAACAGGGTTGGAGATCCCATGGCATACAGAGTACTGGGTACCTGCAGGAACAGGGTTGGAGAGCCCATGGCATACAGAGTACTGGGTAGCAGGAACAGGGTTGGAGAGCCCATGGTATACAGAGTACTGGGTAGCAGGAACAGGGTAGGAGAGCCCATGGTATACAGAGTACTGGGTAGATACAGGAACAGGGTTGGAGAGCCCATGGCATACAGAGTACTGGCTAGCTGCAGGAACAGGGTTGGAGAGCCCATGGCATACAGACTACTGGCTAGCTGCAGGAACAGGGTTAGAGAGCCCATGGTATACAGAGTACTGGGTAGCAGGAACAGGGTTGGAGAGCCCATGGTATACAGAGTACTGGGTAGCAGGAACAGGGTATGAGAGCCCACAGCATACAGAGTACTGGGTAGAAGGAACAGGGTTAGAGAGCCCATGGTATACAGAGTACTGTGTATCTGCAGGAACAGGGTTGGAGATCCCATGGCATACAGAGTACTGGGTAGATACAGGAACAGGGTTGGAGAGCCCATGGTATACAGAGTACTGGGTAGATACAGGAACAGGGTTGGAGAGCCCATGGCATACAGAGTACTGGGTACCTGCAGGAACAGGGTTGGAGAGCCCATGGCATACAGAGTACTGGGTAGCAGGAACAGGGTTAGAGAGCCCATGGTATACAGAGTACTGGGTAGCAGGAACAGGGTTAGAGAGCCCATGGTATACAGAGTACTGGGTATCTGCAGGAACAGGGTTGGAGATCCCATGGCATACAGAGTACTGGGTACCTGCAGGAACAGGGTTGGAGAGCCCATGGCATACAGAGTACTGGGTAGCAGGAACAGGGTTGGAGAGCCCATGGTATACAGAGTACTGGGTAGCAGGAACAGGGTAGGAGAGCCCATGGTATACAGAGTACTGGGTAGATACAGGAACAGGGTTGGAGAGCCCATGGCATACAGAGTACTGGCTAGCTGCAGGAACAGGGTTGGAGAGTCCATGGCATACAGACTACTGGCTAGCTGCAGGAACAGGGTTAGAGAGCCCATGGTATACAGAGTACTGGGTAGCAGGAACAGGGTTGGAGAGCCCATGGTATACAGAGTACTGGGTAGCAGGAACAGGGTATGAGAGCCCACAGCATACAGAGTACTGGGTAGAAGGAACAGGGTTAGAGAGCCCATGGTATACAGAGTACTGTGTATCTGCAGGAACAGGGTTGGAGATCCCATGGCATACAGAGTACTGGGTAGATACAGGAACAGGGTTGGAGAGCCCATGGTATACAGAGTACTGGGTAGATACAGGAACAGGGTTGGAGAGCCCATGGCATACAGAGTACTGGGTACCTGCAGGAACAGGGTTGGAGAGCCCATGGCATACAGAGTACTGGGTAGCAGGAACAGGGTTAGAGAGCCCATGGTATACAGAGTACTGGGTAGCAGGAACAGGGTTAGAGAGCCCATGGTATACAGAGTACTGGGTATCTGCAGGAACAGGGTTGGAGATCCCATGGCATACAGAGTACTGGGTACCTGCAGGAACAGGGTTGGAGAGCCCATGGCATACAGAGTACTGGGTAGCAGGAACAGGGTTGGAGAGCCCATGGTATACAGAGTACTGGGTAGCAGGAACAGGGTTGGAGAGCCCATGGTATACAGAGTACTGGGTAGATACAGGAACAGGGTTGGAGAGCCCATGGCATACAGAGTACTGGCTAGCTGCAGGAACAGGGTTGGAGAGCCCATGGCATACAGACTACTGGCTAGCTGCAGGAACAGGGTTAGAGAGCCCATGGTATACAGAGTACTGGGTAGCAGGAACAGGGTAGGAGAGCCCACAGCATACAGAGTACTGGGTAGAAGGAACAGGGTTGGAGAGCCCATGGCATACAGAGTATTGGGTAGATACAGGAACAGGGTTGGAGAGCCCATGGTATACAGAGTACTGGGTAGCAGGAACAGGGTTGGAGAGCCCATGGCATACAGAGTACTGGGTAGCAGGAACAGGGTTGGAGAGCCCATGGTATACAGAGTACTGGGTAGCAGAAAGAGGGTTGGAGAGCCCATGGCATACAGAGTACTGGGTAGCAGAAACAGGGTTGAAGAGCCCATGGTATACAGAGTACTGGGTAGCAGGAACAGGGTAGGAGAGCCCATGGCATACAGAGTACTGGGTAGATACAGGAACAGGGTAGGAGAGCCCATGGCATACAGAGTACTGGGTAGCAGGAACAGGGTTAGAGAGCCCATGGTATACAGAGTCCTGGGTAGCAGGAACAGGGTTAGAGAGCCCATGGTATACAGAGTACTGGGTAGCAGGAACAGGGTTGGAGAGCCCATGACATACAGAGTACTGGGTAGCTGCAGGAACAGGGTAGGAGGGCCCATGGTATACAGAGTACTGAGTAGCAGGAACAGGGTTAGAGAGCCCATGGTATACAGAGTACTGGGTAGCAGGAACAGGGTAGTAGAGCCCATGGTATACAGAGTACTGGGTAGCTGCAGGAACAGGGTAGGAGAGCCCATGGTATACAGAGTACTGGAACAGGGTTGGACAGCCCATGGCATACAGAGTACTGGGTAGCAGGAACAGGGTAGGAGGGCCCATGGCATACAGAGTACTGGGTAGCAGGAACAGGGTTGGAGAGCCCATGGCATACAGAGTACTGGGCAGAATAACACCTGTTGTGGCAGCGAAATAACCCGAGTAGCCTATCAGACGTGAGGGAAGCATTAATGTTAGGGAGGCTGCGAATTTTCACAGCTTTTTGTTAAAAATCACGCAACATTTCAAAGTCCTGCTACTAATGCCAGGAATATAGTATATGCATATGATAAGTATGTGTGTATAGAAAACACTCTGAAGTCTCTAAAACTGGTTAAATCGTGTCTGTGGCTATAACATAACGTGTTTAGGAGTAAAAATCCCTCGAAAAACTGTTCACTAAAAACACAAAAAAAATATCAATCTGCCAGTCAATGTATTGTCTAAGGCGACAGGAAATAAATGAGGATGCCCTGTAAACGCCTACAGCTTCCACACGATGTCGCCAGTACTGGCATTTCCAGTCAGCTTTATCCGTGGTTATATGACGTTTTGGCCCTTCCTGTTTTAGGCTCACCACAGGATGTTGTGAAATTGAAAACAATGGACGATGATTTCAAGACTTGCTGCTATCGAATACAGATCGCCCCGTGATCAATTTGATAGATTATTAACGTTTATTAATACCTAAAGTTGGTTTAGAAAAATAGTTTGAAGTGATTTGTAAAAGTTTATAGGCAACTTTTGTAATTTTAAAAAGTGACGTTGCGTCTTGTAAAATGGAATATTCCTGGATCAGACCGGTCTAAGGAAAACAACATTTTGGCAATAGAATGACGGATTTAATCGGGAAAAATACCCTATTGTGATGTTTATGGGATATATAGGAGTGCCAAGAAAGAAGCTCATCAAAGGTAATGAATGTTTTATATTTTATTTCTGCGTTTTGGGTAGCGCCGGCTACCGCAAAATCTGTTGTTTTAGGTGACGTTCCAGTATTTTGGGGGGTGCATGCTATCAGATAATAGCTTCTCATGCTTTCGCCGAAAAGCATTTTACAAATCTGACTTGGTGGCTAGATTCACAACGAGTGTAGCTTTAATTCAGTACCTTGAATGTGTGTTTTAATGAAAGTTTGAGTTTTATCAAAAACTATACGTGGCGCTCTGAAATTTCCGCTGATTTGGTCCCGCCAGCGGAACCCACTCCCTAACAAGATAGGGGTGGGAAAGGGGCCTCCAGTCACTATTTCAGTGCATTATTGAAGACATATATTGTTCTTCTTGACCCTGTTCCTGACAAATTTGATAAATCAAAACTAATTGTACATATTAGTAAAGACAATATTCAACTGAGAATAGTCTGATGGGTGAAAATGTGATCACTTGATGAGAGAACAGCTTGTGCAGCCTGAGGCAAGGAACAGACAGCAAACTCACTGAAATCATCAATAGTCGATAGTCCCAGCGTGCAGCCGATATATATCTTTTGATTTCTAACACATTCTAAGGTTTGTATAATTTACAACTAAAGTTGTTTAGTAACTCTAAATCTAGCGTATAAGACCTGTTTCAAAATGATCACTTTTATGCTCAACACAGACACTTCATATCCGCACACTTCTGAATGGGAAAAATATCCTTCATACTTTATGAAGCTAAGTTCAATTATATTCTTCTTACTATAAAATAATATCATGTAAAATATAACATACAGTCTATAGCCAGATAACATACAGTATCTAGTCTGATAACATACAGTCTATAGCCAGATAACATACAGTCTATAGCCAGATAACATACAGTCTATAGCCAGATAACATACAGTCTATAGCCAGATAACATACAGTCTATAGTCAGATAATATACAGTCTATAGCCAGATAACATACAGTCTATAGCCAGATAACATACAGTCTATAGCCAGATAACATACAGTCTATAGCCAGATAACATACAGTCTATAGCCAGATAACATACAGTCTATAGCCAGATAACATACAGTCTATAGTCAGATAACATACAGTCTATAGCCAGATAACATACAGTCTATAGTCAGATAACATACAGTCTATAGCCAGATAACATACAGTCTATAGCCAGATAACATACAGTCTATAGTCAGAAAACATACAGTCTATAGCCAGATAACATACAGTCTATAGTCAGATAACATACAGTCTATAGCCAGATAACATACAGTCTATAGCCAGATAACATACAGTCTATAGCCAGATAACATACAGTCTATAGTCAGATAACATACAGTCTATAGCCAGATAACATACAGTCTATAGCCAGATAACATACAGTCTATAGTCAGATAACATACAGTCTATAGCCAGATAACATACAGTCTATAGTCAGATAACATACAGTCTATAGCCAGATAACATACAGTCTATAGTCAGATAACATACAGTCTATAGTCTGATAACATACAGTCTATAGCCAGATAACATACAGTCTATAGCCAGATAACATACAGTCTATAGTCAGATAACATACAGTCTATAGCCAGATAACATACAGTCTATAGCCAGATAACATACAGTCTATAGCCAGATAACATACAGTCTATAGCCAGATAACATACAGTCTATAGCCAGATAACATACAGTCTATAGCCAGATAACATACAGTCTATAGCCATATAACATACAGTCTATAGTCAGATAACATACAGTATCTAGTCTGATAACATACAGTCTATAGCCAGATAACATACAGTATCTAGTCTGATAAATGAACAGGCCTACAGTCTATAGCCAGATAACATACAGTCTATAGCCAGATAACATACAGTCTATAGTCTGATAAATGAACAAGCCTACAGTCTATAGCCATATAACATACAGTCTATAGCCAGATAACATACAGTCTATAGCCAGATAACATACAGTCTATAGTCAGATAACATACAGTCTATAGCCAGATAACATACAGTCTATAGCCAGATAACATACAGTCTATAGCCAGATAACATACAGTCTATAGTCAGTTAACATACAGTCTATAGCCAGATAACATACAGTCTATAGCCAGATAACATACAGTCTATAGTCAGATAACATACAGTCTATAGCCAGATAACATACAGTCTATAGTCAGATAACATACAGTCTATAGCCAGATAACATACCGTCTATAGTCAGATAACATACAGTCTATAGTCAGATAACATACAGTCTATAGTCAGATAACATACAGTCTATAGCCAGATAACATACAGTCTATAGTCAGATAACAGATAACATACAGTCTATAGCCAGATAACATACAGTCTATAGCCAGATAACATACAGTCTATAGCCAGATAACATACAGTCTATAGCCAGATAACATACAGTCTATAGCCAGATAACATACAGTCTATAGCCAGATAACATACAGTCTATAGCCAGATAACATACAGTCTATAGTCAGATAACATACAGTCTATAGCCAGATAACATACAGTCTATAGCCAGATAACATACAGTCTATAGCCAGATAACATACAGTCTATAGCCATATAACATACAGTCTATAGTCAGATAACATACAATATCTAGTCTGATAACATACAGTCTATAGCCAGATAACATACAGTATCTAGTCTGATAAATGAACAGGCCTACAGTCTATAGCCAGATAACATACAGTCTATAGCCAGATAACATACAGTCTATAGTCTGATAAATGAACAAGCCTACAGTCTATAGCCATATAACATACAGTCTATAGCCAGATAACATACAGTCTATAGCCAGATAACATACAGTCTATAGCCAGATAACATACAGTCTATAGTCAGATAACATACAGTCTATAGCCAGATAACATACAGTCTATAGTCAGATAACATACAGTCTATAGCCAGATAACATACAGTCTATAGCCAGATAACATACAGTCTATAGCCAGATAACATACAGTCTATAGTCAGATAACATACAGTCTATAGCCAGATAACATACAGTCTATAGCCAGATAACATACAGTATTTAGTCTGATAACATACAGTCTATAGCCAGATAACATACAGTCTATAGCCAGATAACATACAGTCTATAGTCAGATAACATACAGTCTATAGCCAGATAACATACAGTCTATAGCCAGATAACATACAGTCTATAGCCA
>NC_088409.1:98991187-98998687 GCF_034236695.1 Oncorhynchus nerka
AACACACCCTCCACTAGACCGTAAAGCCCTCTATGGGTTCTAGAAAGCACACCCTCCACTCAGACCGTAAAGCCCTCTGGTGCGATTGATGGCAAAGATCAGAGGTGCGTGCCGTTAATCATAAAAGTAAAATTATTTCTGTAACGCGTTACTTTTGAAACGCATTACCCCCAACACTGGTCCTAATACATTATATTACAAATATTATTCTTGTCAATTGCATTAAGATCAGTGAGTTTAGTATTATGCACATCATCTGGGATTAACAAATGATACAATTCTATGATTTAGGATACTGAATCTCTGATAGAGTTCAGTACAGTTTGATAATGTATTGAGTTATTAAATCTCTGATAGAGTTCAGTACAGTTTGATAACGTATTGAGTTGCTGAATCTCTGATAGAGTTCAGCTCAGTTTGATAATGTATTGGGTTGCTGAATCTCTGATAGAGTTCAGTACAGTTTGATAATGTATTGAGTTGCTGAATCTCTGATTCAGTACAGTTTGATAATGTATTGGGTTGCTGAATCTCTGATTCAGTACAGTTTGATAATGTATTGGGTAACAGAATCTCTGATTCAGTTCAGTTTGATAATGTATTGAGTTACTGAATCTCTGATGGAATTCAGTTCAGTCTTTTAATGGCACACTATACAACATGCGTTCTCATGAGTTTGAGTTTATTTTTTATTTTTACAGGGACAGTGCACATTAATCAACGTTTCAGTAAAAGTGCCGGTTTTAGCCAGCCGGCTAATTTTCAACCGCAGTCCCTGGGCAGGTTATTAAAAACAATTACAATATAGACAATAGCAACATAGAACAAGCAAGACATAGCAACATAGGACAAGCAAGACGTAGCATACAGACAGAGCAACATAGAACAAGCAAGACATAGCATACAGAGCAACATAGAACAAAAAGCAGCAAGACAAAATTCATAAAAGCAACAAAGTGTTTCCACACCTCACAAGCTACAGACAACAGACAACATGGAAAGCGGCAACACACAGCTAGGGACCATGTTCACAAATCTGATTGACCTTTAGCCATGTCTTCAAGCATTTTGTGAAAGTGTGATATGTGGTGCAGTTATGTGTGTCTGATGGCAGTGTATTCCAGACATGGGAAGCTCTCACAGAGAATGCAGATTTACTAAAGGTGCTTTTCCTTAGGGGAACTATACAGTCACCTCTCATGGCAGACCTTGTGGATCTGCTGCCATATGTTTGGGTTTTCTGTTTAACAAAAATATTGAGTGGAGGGGGAGCCAGGCCATTAAGGATCTTGAATACAAGACATGCGTCGGTGTATTGCACAAGATTTTCCCAACTCAAGAGCTCATGCTTTCTAAGGATGTGACAATGATGATGGCTATTGGGCTTCCTATCAAGCACTTTGAGAGCCTGTTTGTAGACAGACTGAATAGGTTTTAATGTTGTACAGCAAGCTTGGGCCCAACTAGTCAAGCAGTATGTTAAGTGGGGGAGTATCATAGATTTGAAGTACAGTTTTGCTACCTCTGTAGTCAAACAATTTCGTATAAATCGGAAATTAGCTAGGTTGAATTTAGTTATTTGAATTACCTTTTTCACATGCTTTTTAAAAGAGAGTTGGAATCAAGTATGATGCCAAGGTACTTAAAATTGGATACCACCTGGAGCTTCTCCCCTGACACATAGACATCTGGCTCAGTAGCATCTGTTGCCCTCTTTGTGAAGAACATGCAAACAGTTTTTTTCACGTCTGAAATCATTACCTTAATACACCAATATTTAGTTTTGGCTTAATCTGATTTAGTGTCTTTTGTTCATTATTCAACATATATACCTAAATAATTATGACAGAAAGAAAGTATTCAGAAAAGGTTTTTGTTGCGGTAATGAAATAAATAACAAAATATTTGTTATAATTTTAATTGTAAATATATTTGTTTTCAATGTTATGTTTAACTCTTTCTTTTCATTAGGTGACCAATGTAAAAAAAATATATATAATTTTTGTTTTTATTACTTTTTTGGACTTTGTTCGTAGTTGTGATAACATGTTGGATCAATAAACAATAATTATGAAATAGATCAATACAGATCCCAATCCGATCCTAGAAAAAGTCGTTTTTTAAATAAAAAATAAAAAATTGTCTTAAAAAAAACAACAACATTGGTGTGAAGTGCCAGTTTCGTGAGAATCACCCAGGTAGCTATAATATCTCTGTGTCTCTGTCCTTCAGAGACATTATCAGGACCAGCCAGCCAGCCAACCAGCCAGCCAGCCAACCAGCCAGCCAGCCAGCCAGCCAGCCAGCCAGCCAGCCAACCAACCAGCCAGCCAGCCAACCAACCAGCCAGCCAGCCAGCCAGCCAGCCAGCCAGCCAACCAACCAGCCAGCCAGCCAGCCAGCCAACCAACCAACCAGCCAGCCAGCCAACCAACCAGCCAGCCAGCCAGCCAGCCAACCAACCAACCAGCCAACCAGCCAACCAGCCAGCCAGCCAGCCAGCCAGCCAACCAGCCAGCCAGCCAGCCAGCCAGCCAAACAACCAACCAGCCAGCCAGCCAGCCAGCCAGCCAGCCAACCAACCAGCCAGCCAGCCAGCCAGCCAGCCAGCCAGCCAGCCAGCCAGCCAGCCAACCAACCAGCCAGCCAGCCAGCCTCTGTGTTAATAATAATATATGGATGTGGACACAGAGAATGTGTTCGGCTGTGTCATGCCCTGGTCTTTAACAGGCTGACGGAGATGTCATGCCCTGGTCTTTAACAGGCTGACGGAGATGTCATGCCCTGGTCTTTAACAGGCTGACGGAGATGTCATGCCCTGGTCTTTAACAGGCTGCCCTGGTCTTTAACGGAGATGTCACGCCCTGGTCTTTAACAGGCTGAAGGAGATGTCACGCCCTGGTCTTTAACAGGCTGAAGGAGATGTCACGCCCTGGTCTTTAACAGGCTGACGGAGATGTCATGCCCTGGTCTTTAACAGGCTGACGGAGATGTCATGCCCTGGTCTTTAACAGGCTGACGGAGATGTCATGCCCTGGTCTTTAACAGGCTGACGGAGATGTCACGCCCTGGTCTTTAACAGGCTGAAGGAGATGTCACGCCCTGGTCTTTAACAGGCTGACGGAGATGTCACGCCCTGGTCTTTAACAGGCTGACGGAGATGTCACGCCCTGGTCTTTAACAGGCTGACGGAGATGTCATGCCCTGGTCTTTAACAGGCTGACGGAGATGTCATGCCCTGGTCTTTAACAGGCTGACGGAGATGTCATGCCCTGGTCTTTAACAGGCTGACGGAGATGTCATGCCCTGGTCTTTAACAGGCTGACGGAGATGTCATGCCCTGGTCTTTAACAGGCTGACGGAGATGTCATGCCCTGGTCTTTAACAGGCTGACGGAGATGTCATGCCCTGGTCTTTAACAGGCTGACGGAGATGTCATGCCCTGGTCTTTAACAGGCTGACGGAGATGTCATAGCCTGGTCTTTAACAGGCTGACGGAGATGACATGCCCTGGTCTTTAACAGGCTGACGGAGATGTCATGCCCTGGTCTTTAACAGGCTGACGGAGATGTCATGCCCTGGTCTTTAACAGGCTGACGGAGAAGGAGGAGAATACCAGGGATTATTAGAGTGAAACAGATGGATTATCCTGAGAGGTGTGGGGATCATCACGTGGATTATCCTGAGAGATGTGGGGATAATCCGAGACACACACACACACACACACACACACACACACACACACACACACACACACACACACACACACACACACAGCAGCGGCGCATCACCTACACATCACGGATACAATGTATCCACTACGACAGACGCAACAAGTAGTAGAACAATCTACCTGGGAGACCACCAGACCACCAGACCACCAGACCACCAGACCATCAGACCACCAGACCACCAGACCACCAGACCACCAGACCATCAGACCATCAGACCACCAGACCACCAGACCACCAGACCATCAGACCACCAGACCACCAGACCATCAGACCACCAGACCACCAGACCACCAGACCATCAGACCACCAGACCACCACCAGACCAGACCACCAGACCACAGACCACCAGACCATCAGACCATCAGACCACCAGACCATCAGACCATCAGACCACCATCAGACCACCAGACCACCAGACCATCAGACCATCAGACCACCAGACCACCAGACCATCAGACCATCAGACCACCAGACCAGACCATCAGACCATCAGACCACCAGACCACCAGACCAGACCATCAGACCATCAGACCACCAGACCACCAGACCATCAGACCATCAGACCATCAGACCACCAGACCACCAGACCATCAGACCATCAGACCACCAGACCACCAGACCATCAGACCACCAGACCACCAGACCACCAGACCACCAGACCACCAGACCATCAGACCACCAGACCATCAGACCACCAGACCATCAGACCACCAGACCATCAGACCACCAGACCACCAGACCACCAGACCATCAGACCATCAGACCACCAGACCACCAGACCAGACCAGACCATCAGACCACCAGACCACCAGACCACCAGACCATCAGACCACCAGACCATCAGACCATCAGACCACCAGACCAGACCACCAGACCATCAGACCACCAGACCACCAGACCACCAGACCATCAGACCAGACCATCAGACCATCCAGACCACCAGACCACCAGACCATCAGACCATCAGACCACCAGACCACCAGACCATCATCAGACCACCAGACCACCAGACCACCAGACCATCAGACCACAGACCACCAGACCATCAGACCATCAGACCACCAGACCACCAGACCATCAGACCATCAGACCACCAGACCACCAGACCATCAGACCACCAGACCACCAGACCACCAGACCATCAGACCACCAGACCATCAGACCACCAGACCATCAGACCATCAGACCACCAGACCACCAGACCACCAGACCATCAGACCACCAGACCACCAGACCACCAGACCATCAGACCATCAGACCACCAGACCACCAGACCATCAGACCACCAGACCATCAGACCACCAGACCACCAGACCACCAGACCATCAGACCACCAGATCACCAGACCACCAGACCATCAGACCACCAGACCACCAGACCATCAGACCACCAGACCATCAGACCACCAGACCACCAGACCACCAGACCACCAGACCATCAGACCACCAGACCACCAGACCACCAGTACAAACAGATAACGATTACTTTCATTCAGCGGTACTTCATGGAGAATTTAGTTTATATTGGTAGTTTATTTACAGATTAGTAATAAACAGTTATAACTAATAGGTTGAAATAATATAAACGTGAGTTGAATCTAATCACTTGACTTGGTTATTTTACAGCAGGTACAGTATGTATCTGTTCATGACATCTGTAGCGTCAACACTTCCTACTTCCTTTCACAGTGCATCATCCACGTAGCACCTACATTACAGACATTGGAAAGTACAAGGTCTATTTTGAGGTCTATTTGGGATACTGAATCTCCGATAGAGTTCAGTTCAGTTCACTGCCTCCCTCAATACATTATCAAAAAAAGCTGAATTAGACAAACTGTTATATTGTTATATATTATATTATATTGTTATAAATGTCATCCCTAAACATGTATCAAAGCATTTAAAATCAAATATTTTTTTATTTTTTTGCGTAGCACAGTAAAACAAGTTCATCCCTCTATTCCAAGCCAGACAGCCTACACCGTTAGAACCATTAGAAGACTGTCAGTCTTACCATATTTTCTGAGGAAGCCACGGTGTACTCCTCCTGTAGACATGTCTGCTGTTAAACACAAGAGACACATATGAACTGAGTGTCTGGGTGAGAGTGAGGGATAGAGAGAGAGAGAGAGAGAGAGAGAGAGGGATAGAGGGATATAGAGAGAGAGGGAGAGAGAGAGAGAGACAGAGAGAGAGAGAGAGCCAGAGAGAGACAGAGAGACAGAGAGAGAGACAGAGAGAGAGAGAGAGAGAGAGAGAGAGCCAGAGAGAGAGAGAGAGAGAGAGGGAGAGAGAGAGAGAGCCAGAGAGAGAGAGAGAGAGAGAGAGGGGGAGAGAGAGAGAGAGAGAGAGACAGAGAGAGAGAGAGAGACAGAGAGACAGAGAGAGAGAGACAGAGAGAGACAGAGAGAGAGAGAGGGGAAAAATTGAGAGAAAGGTAGAGGGAGAGAGAGAGAGAGAGAGAGAGAGAGAGAGAGAGAGAGAGAGAGAGAGAGAGAGAGAGAGGGGGAAAAACTGAGAGAAAGGTAAAGGGAGGGAGAGAGGGGCAGAAACAGAGGGAGTTTAATCTAGACTGTTTAGGACTCTCTCCAGCCCAGCTGCCAGGCAGTGAGAGAGCGGTGGGTGATAAGGGTTAGGGGATTGGGATTGTCCTGAATTACACCACAGAACAGATCAACATCACATGAGTCCTAAAAAATAATCCTTATAGTGATGCTTTATCCTGACTGACAGGAAGCACCTCCCATGCTGCCTGAGGCTCACCATCGAGAGACCAGATGGTTGATTGATTCTCTCTCTCTCATTCTCCATCTCTCTCTCTCTCTCTCTCTCTCTCTCAAGGGGCTTTATTGGCATGTGAAACATTGTCAAAGCAAGTCAAATACATAATAAACTAAAGTGAAATAAACAATAAAAAATTAACAGTAAACATAATACTAACAAAAGTTTGAAAGAATAAAGACGTTTCTAGTGTCATATTATGTCTATATAAAGGGTTGTAATGATATGCAAACAGTTCAAGTACAAAAGGATAAATAAATTAACATAAATATGGGTTGTATTTACAATGGTGTTTTGTTTTTCACTGGTTGCCCTTTTCTTGTGGCAACAGGTCACACATCTTGCTCCTGTGATGGCACACTGTGGTATTTTTGTTAATTCTTTCCAATGTGTCAAGTCATTATCTTTTTGTTTTCTCATGATTTGATTGGGTCTAATTGTGCTGCTGTCCTGGGGCTCTGTGGGGTGTGTTTGTGTTTGTGAACAGAGCCCCAGGACCAGCTTGCTTAGGGGACTCTTCTCCAGGTTCATCTCTCTGTAGGTGATGGCTTCGTTATGGAAGGTTTGGGAACCACTTCCTTTTTAGGTCGTTGTAGAATTTAACGTCTCTTTTCTGGATTTTGATCGTTAGCTGGTATTGACCTAATTCTGCTCTGCATGCATTATTTGATGTTTTATGTTGCACACAGAGGATATTTTTGCAGAGACTCAATTTGGTGTTTGACCCATTTTGTGAATTCTTGGTTGATGAGTGGACCCCAGATCTCACAACCATTAAGGGCAATGGGTTCCATAACTGATTCAAGTATGTTTTGCCAGATCTTAATTGGTATTAGCCAGATCATCTTTCTCTCTCTTTCTCTGTCCCCCACCACTCTCTCTCTCTCTCTCTCTTTACCCCCCTCTCTCCTCTCGATCTCTCTGCCTCTCTCTCTCTCTCCCTCTCTCTCTCTTTACCCCCCCTCTCTCCTCTCGATCTCTCT
>NC_088409.1:99001187-99021187 GCF_034236695.1 Oncorhynchus nerka
GCCTCCCTTAACCTCCACCATCACCTACTCCCTCATCCTCCACCATCACTACCTCCCTCAATAATAACCTCCACCAGCATTGCCTCCCTCAATAATAACCTCCACCAGCACTGCCTCCCTCATCCTCCACCAGCACTGCCTCCCTCAATAATAACCTCCACCATCACTGCCTCCCTCAATAATAACCTCCACCAGCACTGCCTCCCTTAACCTCCACCATCACTGCCTCCCTCAATAATAACCTCCACCATCACTGCCTCCCTCAATAATAACCTCCACCAGCACTCCCTCCCTTAACCTCCACCATCACTGCTTCCCTCAATAATAACCTCCACCAGCACTGCCTCCCTAAACCTTCAACAACACTGCCTCCCTCAACCTGCACCAGCACTGCCTCCCTCAACCTCCACCATCACTGCCTCCCTCAATAATAACCTCCACCAGCACTGCCTCCCTCAATAATAACCTCCACCAACACTGCCTCCCTCATCCTCCACCATCACTGCCTCCCTCAATAATAACCTCCACCAGCACTCTCCCCCTCATCCTCCACCAGCACTGCCTCCCTCAATAATAACCTCCACCATCCCTGCCTCCCTCAATAATAACCTCCACCAGCACTGCCTCCCTCAATAATAACCTCCACCATCACTGCCTCCCTCAATAATAACCTCCACCAGCACTGCCTCCCTCAATAATAACTTCCACCAGCACTGCCTCCCTCATCCTTCATCACTGCCTCCCTCAACCTCCACCATCACTGCCTCCCTCAATAATAACCTCCACCATCATTGCCTCCCTTAACCTCCACCATCATTGCCTCCCTCAATAATAACCTCCACCATCACTGCCTCCCTTAACCTCCACCATCACTGCCTCCCTCAATAATAACGTCCACCATCACTGCCTCCCTAAACCTCCACCATCACTGCCTCCCTCAATAATAACCTCCACCATCACTGCCTCCCTCAATAATAACCTCCACCATCATTGCCTCCCTTAACCTCCACCATCATTGCCTCCCTTAACCTCCACCATCATTGCCTCCCTCAATAATAACGTCCACCATCACTGCCTCCCTAAACCTCCACCATCACTGCCTCCCTCAATAATAACCTCCACCAGCACAGCCTCCCTAAATAATAACCTTCACCAACACTGCCTCCCTCAACCTCCACCAGCACTGCCTCCCTCAACCTTCACCAAACACTGCCTCCCTCAACCTTCACCAACACTGCCTCCCTCAACCTGCACCAGCACTGCCTCCCTCAACCTTCAACAGTACTGCCTCCCTCAACCTTCAACAGCACTGCCTCCCTCAACCTTCACCAACACTGCCTCCCTCAACCTCCACCATCACTGCCTCCCTCAACCATTACTGCCTCCCTCAACCTTCACCAACACTGCCAATGATGTAGTGATCACTTAATACATGGGTAAACATTGAGCGCCATTTGCCGTTACTATAGAGTTACCATAGAGTTACTATAGAGTTACCATAGAGTTACTATAGAGTTACCATAGAGTTACTATAGAGTTACCATAGAGTTACTATAGAGTTACTATAGAGTTACTATAGAGTTACCATAGAGTTACCATAGAGTTACTATAGAGTTTCCATAGAGTTACTATAGAGTTACTATAGAGTTACCATAGAGTTACCATAGAGTTACTATAGAGTTACCATAGAGTTACTATAGAGTTACCATAGAGTTACTATAGAGTTACCATAGAGTTACTATAGAGTTACTATGTATTTACCATAGAGTTACTATAGAGTTACTCTATGGTAAATATATAGTAACTCTATGGTAAATATATAGTAACTCTATGGTAACTCTATGGAAAATGTAAAGTAACTATGTTGTAACTCTATGGTAAATATATAGTAACTCTATGGTAAATATATAGTAACTCTATGATAAATATATGGTAACTCTATAGTGGTAACTATATAGTAACTAACTATGGTAACTCTATGGTAACTCTATGGTAAATATATAGTAACTCTATGGTAAATATATAGTAACTCTATGGTAACTCTATGGTAAATATATAGTAACTCTATGATAAATATATGGTAACTCTATGGTAAATATATATTAACTCTATGGTAAATATATAGTAACTATATGGTAACTCTATGGAAAATGTAAAGTAACTATGTTGTAACTCTATGGTAAATACATAGTAACTCTATGGTACATATATAGTAACTCTATGGTAACTCTATGGTAAATATATGGTAACTCTATGGTAAATATATAGTAACTCTATGGTAAATACATAGTAACTCTATGGTAAATATATAGTAACTCTATGATAAATATATGGTAACTCTATAGTAACTCTATATTAAATATATGGTAACTCTATAGTAACTCTATGGTAACTCTATGGTAAATATATAGTAACTCTATGGTAACTCTATGATAAATATATGGTAACTCTATGGTAAATATATAGTAACTCTATGATAAATATATGGTAACTCTATAGTGGTAACTATGTAGTAACTCTAGTAACTCTATAGCATAGAGTTTCCATAGAGTTAGGATGGGGACACGCTATAACACATCGACCATAAACCGGTCGTTCACGTGTATAGCACCTGGCCGTAGTCATATCTCTGCAGGGTTAGAGTTACCCACCCACCCACAGGGATTAATCGTGGTTAATCTGTCGTCTGTCAGGGTTAGAGTTACCCACCCAACGCAATATTGATTGTTTTCAAAGTCATGTGTGGAACAGGGATTAATCTTGGTTCATCTGTCCTCTGTCAGAGTTAGAGTTATCAAGGACAGGGGGAAATCAGCCGCTACAATAACATTACGTTATAATAACGTTACGTAAACACCTGGCTGAAGAACATTGTTGTTTAATCTGTACTGCAGATATATACAGAGATGTACTGTAGATATACTGCAGTATTTATAGAGATGTACTGTAGATATATACAGAGATGTACTGTAGATATACTGCAGTATTTATAGAGATGTACTGTAGATATACTGCAGTATTTATAGAGATGTACTGTAGATATACTGCAGTATTTATAGAGATGTACTGTAGATATATACAGAGATGTACTGTAGATATACTGCAGTATTTATAGAGATGTACTGTAGATATACTGCAGTATTTATAGAGATGTACTGTAGATATACTGCAGTATTTATAGAGATGTACTGTAGATATATACAGAGATGTACTGTAGATATACTGCAGTATTTATAGAGATGGACTGTAGATATACTGCAGTATTTATAGAGATGTACTGTAGATATACTGCAGTATTTATAGAGATGTACTGTAGATATACTGCAGTATTTATAGAGATGTACTGTAGATATACTGCAGTATTTATAGAGATGTACTGTAGATATACTGCAGTATTTATAGAGAAGTACTGTAGATATATACAGATATGTACTGTAGATATACTGCAGATATATACAGAGATGTACTGTAGATATACTGCAGTATTTATAGAGATGTACTGTAGATATACTGCAGTATTTATAGAGATGTACTGTAGATATACTGCAGTATTTATAGAGATGTACTGTAGATATACTGCAGTATATACAGAGATGTACTGTAGATATACTGCAGATATATACAGAGATGTACTGTAGATATACTGCAGTATTTATAGAGATGTACTGTAGATATACTGCAGTATTTATAGAGATGTACTGTAGATATACTGCAGTATTTATAGAGATGTACTGTAGATATACTGCAGTATTTATAGAGATGTACTGTAGATATACTGCAGTATTTATAGAGATGTACTGTAGATATACTGCAGTATTTATATAGATGTACTGTAGATATACTGCAGTATTTATGGAGAAGTACTGTAGATATATACAGAGATGTACTGTAGATATACTGCAGATATATACAGAGATGTACTGTAGATATACTGCAGTATTTATAGAGATGTACTGTAGATATACTGCAGTATTTATAGAGATGTACTGTAGATATACTGCAGTATTTATAGAGATGTACTGTAGATATACTGCAGTATTTATAGAGATGTACTGTAGATATACTGCAGTATTTATAGAGATGTACTGTAGATATACTGCAGTATTTATAGAGATGTACTGTAGATATACTGCAGTATTTATAGAGATGGACTGTAGATATATACAGAGATGTACTGTAGATATACTGCAGTATTAATAGAGATGTACTGTAGATATACTGCAGTATTTATTGAGATATACTGTAGATATACTGCAGTATTTATAGAGATTTACTGTAGATATACTGCAGTATTTATAGAGATGTATTGTAGATATATACAGATATTTACTGTAGATATACTGCAGTATTTATAGTGATGTACTGTAGATATACTGCAGTATTTATAGAGATGTAGTGTAGATATACTGCAGTATTTATAGAGATGTACTGTAGATATATACAGAGATGTACTGTAGATATACTGCAGTATTTATAGAGATGTAGTGTAGATATACTGCAGTATTTATAGAGATGTAGTGTAGATATACTGCAGTATTTATAGAGATGTACTGTAGATATATACAGAGATGTACTGTAGATATACTGCAGTATTTATAGAGATGTACTGTAGATATACTGCAGTATTTATAGAGATGTAGATATACTGCAGTATTTATAGAGATGTACTGTAGATATATACAGAGATGTACTGTAGATATACTGCAGTATTTATAGAGATGTACTGTAGATATACTGCGGTATTTATAGAGATGTATACACATATACTGCAGATATATACAGAGATGTACTGTAGACGGCAGATGTTTAATGGAATATCTACATAGGCGTACAGAGGCCCATTATCAGCAACCATCACTCCTGTGTTCCAATGGCTTGAGTATCTGGAGCATCAGCATTTGTGGGTTTGATTACAGGCTCAAAAAGGCTAGTAATAAAGAACTTTCTTCTGAAACTCGTCAGTCTATTCTTGTTCTGAGAAATGAAGGCTGTTCCCATGTGAGAAATTGCCAAGAAACTGAAGATCTCGTACAACGCTGTGTACTACAACCTTCACAGAATAGAGCAAACTGGCTCTAACCAGAATAGAAAGAGGAGTGGGAGGCCCCGGTGCACAACTGAGCAAGAGGACAAGTACATTAGGCTGTCTAGTTTGAGAAACAGATGCCTCACAAGTCCTCAACTGGCAGCTTCATTAAATAGTAGCGGCAAAACACCAGTCTCAACGTCAACAGTGAAGAGGCGACTCCCGGGACTCCAATATCCTGTTGGCAGCACTGCTATCTTTCATAATGGACTCTTTATCCTGTTGGCAGCACTGATATCATTCATAATGGACTCTTTATCCTGTTGGCAGCACTGATATCATTCATAATGGACTCTTTATCCTGTTGGCAGCACTGCTATCAATCATAATGCACAGATTAAGAAACTTGTAAATTAATTAATTTTGTTGTGCACCACACTTGAGCTTAGCCATATTAAGGCCAAAAAAGTGATCCTACAGCAGTCCCCACCATCAGAGGGCAGCAGTCCTCACCAGCTGAGGGCAGAAGTCCACACCATCAGAGGGCAGCAGTCCTCACCAGCTGAGGGCAGAAGTCCACACCATCAGAGGGCAGCAGTCCTCACCAGCTGAGGGTAGAAGTCCACACCATCAGAGGGCAGCAGTCCTCACCAGCTGAGGGCAGAAGTCCACACCATCAGAGGGCAGCAGTCCTCACCAGCTGAGGGTAGAAGTCCACACCATCAGAGGGCAGCAGTCCTCACCAGCTGAGGGTAGAAGTCCACACCATCAGAGGGCAGCAGTCCTCACCAGCTGAGGGCAGCAGTCCTCACCAGCTGAGGGCAGAAGTCCCCACCAGCTGAGGGCAGAAGTCCCCACCATCAGAGGGCAGCAGTCCTCACCAGCTGAGGGCAGCAGTCCTCACCAGCTGAGGGCAGAAGTCCCCACCATCAGAGGGCAGCAGTCCTCACCAGCAGAGGGCAGCAGCACCTAGATACAGAGGGCAGCAGCACCTAGAAACAGAGGGCAGCAGTCCTCACCATCAGAGAGCAGCAGCACCTAGAAACAGAGGGCAGCAGTCCTCACCAGCAGAGAGCAGCAGCACCTAGAAACAGAGGGCAGCAGTCCTCACCATCAGAGAGCAGCAGCACCTAGAAACAGAGGGCAGCAGTCCTCACCATCAGAGAGCAGCAGCACCTAGAAACAGAGGGCAGCAGCACCTAGAAACAGAGGGCAGCAGCACCTAGAAACAGAGGGCAGCAGCACCTAGAAACAGAGGGCAGCTGCACCTAGAAACAGAGGGCAGCTGCACCTAGAAACAGAGGGCAGCAGCACCTAGAAACAGAGGGCAGCAGCACCTAGAAACAGAGGGCAGCAGCACCTAGAAACAGAGGGCAGCTGCACCTAGAAACAGAGGGCAGCTGCACCTAGAAACAGAGAGCAGCAATTCTCACCAGCAGAGGGCAGCAGTCCCCACCATCAGAGGGCAGCAGTCCTCAACATCAGAGGGCAGCAGTCCTCACCATAAGAGGGCAGCAGTCCTCACCAGCAGAGGGCAGCAGTCCTCACCAGCAGAGGGCAGCAGTCCTCACCAGCAGAGGGCAGCAGCACCTAGAAACAGAGGGCAGCAGCACCTAGAAACAGAGGGCAGCTGCACCTAGAAACAGAGGGCAGCTGCACCTAGAAACAGAGAGCAGCAATTCTCACCAGCAGAGGGCAGCAGTCCCCACCATCAGAGGGCAGCAGTCCTCACCATCAGAGGGCAGCAGTCCTCACCATAAGAGGGCAGCAGTCCTCACCAGCAGAGGGCAGCAGTCCTCACCAGCAGAGGGCAGCAGTCCTCACCAGCAGAGGGCAGCAGTCCTCACCATCAGAGGGCAGCAGTCCTCACCAGCAGAGGGCAGCAGTCCTCACCAGCAGAGGACAGCAGTCCTCACCATCAGAGGGCAGCAGCACCTAGAAACAGAGGGCAGCAGTCCTCACCATAAGAGGGCTGCAGTCCTCACCAGCAGAGGGCAGCAGTCCTCACCAGCAGAGGGCAGCAGTCCTCACCAGCAGAGGGCAGCAGTCCTCACCAGCAGAGGGCAGCAGCACCTAGAAACAGAGGGTAGCAGCACCTAGAAATAGAGGGCAGCAGTCCTCACCATCAGAGGGCAGCAGTCCTCACCAGCAGAGGGCAGCAGACCTCACCAGCAGAGGGCAGCAGTCCTCACCATCAGAGGGCAGCAGTCCTCACCATCAGAGGGCAGCAGTCCTCACCATAAGAGGGCAGCAGTCCTCACCATCAGAGGGCAGCAGCACCTAGAAACAGAGAGCAGCAATCCTCACCAGCAGAGGGCAGCAGTCCTCACCAGCAGAGGGCAGCAGTCCTCACCATCAGAGGGCAGCAGTCCTCACCAGCAGACGGCAGCAGTCCTCACCAGCAGAGGGCAGCAGTCCTCACCATAAGAGGGCAGCAGTCCTCACCAGCAGAGGGCAGCAGTCCTCACCCGCAGAGGGCAGCAGTACCTAGCAGCAGAGGGCAGCAGTCCTCACCAGCAGAGGGCAGCAGTCCTCACCAGCAGAGGGCAGCAGTCCTCACCAGCAGAGGGCAGCAGTCCTCACCAGCAGAGGGCAGCAGTCCTCACCCGCAGAGGGCAGCAGTACCTAGCAGCAGAGGGCAGCAGTCCTCACCAGCAGAGGGCAGCAGTCCTCACCAGCAGAGGGCAGCAGTCCTCACCAGCAGAGGGCAGCAGTCCTCACCATAAGAGGGCAGCAGTCCTCACCAGCAGAGGGCAGCAGTCCTCACCAGCAGAGGGCAGCAGCACCTAGCAGCAGCACGCACGGACCAGAGGAGTCATGTTTCATTGAGATGTATTGTCCTCCAGGACCCTGCTTGACATCTCTCCCCTCTGGGGTGAACGTGCCACGCCTGGGAGGGACAGGGGAGGGGGATTAGAGAAGGCAGAGGAGGGAGACTAAAGAGGGACTTGAAAAGGCAGGGAAGAGCTGCTCAGTTCTCTGCTCAGTGCTCTGAAGCCGGGGATGTGTCAGTAACTATTCACACATCATTCCAACACTGTATGACACAATATGACTATGTCCTCTCCCACCAATGTCTGGAGGGAGGAGGAGGAGACTACTGTCTGGAGGGAGGAGGAGGAGACTACTGGCTGGAGGGAGGAGGAGGAGACTACTATCTGGAGGGAGGAGGAGGAGACTACTGGCTGGAGGGAGGAGGAGGAGACTACTGGCTGGAGGGGGAGGGAGGAGGAGGAGGAGACTACTGGCTGGAGGGGGAGGGAGGAGGAGGAGGAGGAGACTACTGGCTGGAGGGAGGGAGGGAGGAGGAGGAGTGGACTACTGTCTGGAGGGAGGGAGGGACTACTGTCTGGAGGGAGGAGGAGGAGACTACTGGCTGGTGGGAGGAGGAGGAGACTACTGGCTGGTGGGAGGAGGAGACTACTGTCTGGAGGGAGGAGGAGGAGACTACTGGCTGGAGGGAGGAGGAGGAGACTACTGGCTGGAGGGGGAGGGAGGAGGAGGAGGAGACTACTGTCTGGAGGGAGGAGGAGGAGACTACTGGCTGGAGGGAGGAGGAGGAGACTACTGGCTGGAGGGAGGAGGAGGAGACTACTGGCTGGAGGGGGGAGGGAGGAGGAGGAGGAGACTACTGTCTGGAGGGAGGAGGAGGAGACTACTGGCTGGAGGGAGGAGGAGGAGACTACTGGCTGGAGGGAGGAGGGAGGAGGAGGAGGAGACTACTGGCTGGAGGGAGGAGGAGGAGACTACTGGCTGGTGGGAGGAGGGAGGAGGAGGAGGAGACTACTGGCTGGAGGGGGGAGGGAGGAGGAGGAGGAGACTACTGGCTGGTGGGAGGAGGAGACTACTGTCTGGAGGGAGGAGGAGGGTTGTGACAGGCTGGTAGAGGAGGTTTTTTCCCATGCTAAGCACTTCCTGTCCCTCTTCCTATGTCTCTATATCAACCAACGGGTCACCTTTGTTTACCCACAAAGACAGATCAATGAAAATAGTCACGCCTACTTTTGTTTTTTTCACCGCTTGAAATTCAATGTCATAAAAACATACATTTACATTTACATTTAAGTCATTTAGCAGACGCTCTTATTTAGCAGACGCTCTTATCCAGAGCGACTTACAAACATATGTAGTCTCTGCCTCTCTTAGGGAAGGGAAGCCTTCAGGGAAGCCTTCAGTCTTCAGACTTCCTGCACTGGTAATCCTCTGTACATCAGCATACCGTACACAGCCCTATACCTGTGAGAGCCCAGGTACAACCAGTTCTGCAGGACACATGCCCTATACCTGGGAGAGCCCAGGTACAACCAGTTCTGCAGGACACATGCCCTATACCTGGGAGAGCCCAGGTACAACCAGTTCTGCAGGACACATGCCCTATACCTGGGAGAGCCCAGGTACAACCAGTTCTGCAGGATATTTGGGAGACTGGTTGTAGTGAGGTGCGTACTGGTGGCAGAGAAGTCATAAACCACCGGCAACAGAACAATACAATAAACGGGTCAAACAAAACCCGGTAAATACCAGCGTAACTTTAGACCGTCCCCTCGCCCATTACCCGGGCTCGAACCAAGGGACCCTCTGCACACATCAACAACAGTCACCCCTCGAAGCATCGTTACCCATCGCTCCACAAAAGCCGCGGCCCTTCGCAGAGCAAAGGGGAACCACTACTTCAAGGTCTCAGAGCAAGTGACGTCACCGATTGAAACGCTATTTAGCGCTCACCGCCGCTAACTAAGCTAGCCGTTTCACATCCGTTACACCAGCACCACCTCTAACTAAGCTAGCCGTTTCACATCCGTTACACCAGATATACCGTTGAACAAGCAACAAACTATTACGGACAAGGACATGAGGGGGGAACAGAGGGTTAAATACACAACATGTGATAGATGGAAATTGAACCAGGTGTGATGGAAGACAAGACAAAAGGAAAATGAAAAATGGATCAGCGATGGCTAGAAGGTCGGTGACGTCGACCGCCAAACGAACAAGGACAGGGACCAACTTCGGCGGAAGTCGTGACACTGGTTGAAGACTAGCTGGTTTATTTAAAGTAAATCCTGTCTCCGATTTAATGCCCACCCCCCCACTACTCCTCTCTGTGAGAACCCCCCCTCCCCCAAACATTCCCCAACTTTGTGTTTTTGAGTGGAATGTCCCTTCTTTCTCATGCAGGAACCCCTCTGTGTCTCTCTCTCTCTCTCTCTCTCTCTCTCTCTCTCTCTCTCTCTCCCTCTCTCTCTCTCTCCCTCTCTCTCTCTGTCTCTCTCCCTCTCTCCCTCTCTGTCTCTCTCCCTCTCTCTCTCTCTCTCTCCCTCTCTCGCTGTCTCTCTCTCTCTGTCTCTCTCTCTGTCTCTCTCTCTGTCTCTCTCTCTCTCTCTCTGTCTCTCTCTCTCTCTCTGTCTCTCTCTCTCTCTCTCTCTCTCCCTCCCTCCCTCCATCAGAGAGCAGTGCAGGCTCCATGGTTCAGTCAAGCCCCTATTGAAAGGAGAGGAGATACAATGGTCTCTTTCTCAGCCCCTCTTCCTCTCCATTAAAGATCCTGGGAAACACAACACAACCTCACAACCATAGAACCATAGAACCCCTCTTAAAGGGACAGTGCCAGTCCAGAAGACCCAGGACCCAGGCCTATAATATTATATAAACAGATAGGGCTCTTAACTACCTTAAACACTCTGGGAATACACAACACAGTCTGCAGAACAGAACAGAGCAGAACCTTAGCTCTTAAAGGGACAGCTCCATCACACTGCCCGCTGGCCGGACAGTGGGGTGTGTTCAACAGGGCACAACGTGATGAATGTTCGGATAGCTATTTGTTAAGTTCAACAAACATGGCTGTCTTACAGCATTGGGCAGTGTTTGGCTAATGAAAGTGGCAACCTGAAGCCACAGCAGCTCCCTTCCAGCCAGGCATAGAGGAGTTTTCCTGGGAAAAACAAGGACTCTCCCCTCCTACCCTGCAAATCAATTATTCATGATGTCGCTGCCTCTGTGTGTGTGAACTTTCTGCCTCCCCCTTCCCCCCCCCCTCTTAGACAGATAGATCACATCACAGGTCAGGCTCTTCTCCCCTCCCTCCCTCCCTCCCTCCCAGACAAATAGATCACCTCACAGGTCAGGCTCTTCCCCTCCCTCCCTCCCTCCCTCCCACCCTCCCTCCCTCCCTCCCTCCCTCCCTCCCAGACAAATAGATCACCTCACGGGTCAGGCTCTTCCCCCTCCCTCCCTCCATCCCTCCCTCCCTCCATCCCAGACAGATAGATCACATCACAGGTCAGGCTCTTCCTCCCTCCCTCCCTCCCCCTCCCTCCCTCCCAGACAAATAGATCACCTCACAGGTCAGGCTCTTCCCCTCCCTCTCTCCCTCCCTCTAAATTGAATCTATAAAATCTCCAATGTAATATGGTAACAAATGTAGTTGACATGTACGCTATGAGGGAACATAATGTTTTGAGAAATATCCTACATTCCACTAAACATTCCAATCGAATGTATCTTTTTCTAGGAGTTGGTTGAGATTTGGTTGAATCATATTAGTTGTGGGAGAGACCAAAGGGGACAGGACATCAAGGTTCAGTGTTGTGGGAGAGACCAACGGGGACATCATCAGGGTTCAGTGTTGTGGGAGAGACCAACGGGGACATCATCAGGGTTCAGTGTTGTGGGAGAGACCAAAGGGGACAGGACATCAAGGTTCAGTGTTGTGGGAGAGACCAAAGGGGACAGGACATCAAGGTTCAGTGTTGTGGGAGAGACCAAAGGGGACAGGACATCAAGGTTCAGTGTTGTGGGAGAGACCAACGGAGACAGGACATCAGGGTTCAGTGTTGTGGGAGAGACCAAAGGGGACAGGACATCAACAAGGTTCAGTGTTGTGGGAGAGACCAAAGGGGAGAGGACATCATCAAGGTTCAGTGTTGTGGGAGAGACCAAAGGGGACAGGACATCAGGGTTCAGTGTTGTGGGAGAGACCAAAGGGGAGAGGACATCATCAAGGTTCAGTGTTGTGGGAGAGACCAAAGGGGACAGGACATCAGGGTTCAGTGTTGTGGGAGAGACCAAAGGGGACAGGACATCATCAAGGTGCAGTGTTGTGGGAGAGACCAAAGGGGGCAGGACATCAAGGTTCAGTGTTGTGGGAGAGACCAAAGGGGACATCATCAAGGTTCAGTGTTGTGGGAGAGACCAAAGGGGACAGGACATCAAGGTTCAGTGTTGTGGGAGAGACCAAAGGGGACATCATCAGGGTTCAGTGTTGTGGGAGAGACCAAAGGGGACATCATCAAGGTTCAGTGTTGTGGGAGAGACCAAAGGGGACAGGACATCAAGGTTCAGTGTTGTGGGAGAGACCAAAGGGGACATCATCAAGGTTCAGTGTTGTGGGAGAGACCAAAGGGGACATCATCAGGGTTCAGTGTTGTGGGAGAGACCAAAGGGGACAGGACATCAGGGTTCAGTGTTGTGGGAGAGACCAACGGGGACAGGACATCATCAGGGTTCAGTGTTGTGGGAGAGACCAAAGGGGACAGGACATCAGGGTTCAGTGTTGTGGGAGAGACCAAAGGGGACAGGACATCAAGGTTCAGTGTTGTGGGAGAGACCAACGGGGACATCATCAGGGTTCAGTGTTGTGGGAGAGACCAAAGGGGACAGGACATCAAGGTTCAGTGTTGTGGGAGAGACCAACGGGGACATCATCAGGGTGCAGTGTTGTGGGAGAGACCAAAGGGGACAGGACATCAAGGTTCAGTGTTGTGGGAGAGACCAAAGGGGACATCATCAAGGTTCAGTGTTGTGGGAGAGACCAAAGGGGACATCATCAGGGTTCAGTGTTGTGGGAGAGACCAAAGGGGACAGGACATCAAGGTTCAGTGTTGTGGGAGAGACCAAAGGGGACAGGACATCAAGGTTCAGTGTTGTGGGAGAGACCAACGGAGACAGGACATCAAGGTTCAGTGTTGTGGGAGAGACCAAAGAAAACATCATCAGGGTTCAGTGTTGTGGGAGAGACCAACGGGGACAGGACATCAAGGTTCAGTGTTGTGGGAGAGACTAAAGGGGACATCATCAAGGTTCAGTGTTGTGGGAGAGACCAAAGGGGACAGGACATCATCAGGGTTCAGTGTTGTGGGAGAGACCAAAGGGGACAGGACATCAGGGTTCAGTGTTGTGGGAGAGACCAACGGAGACAGGACATCAGGGTTCAGTGTTGTGGGAGAGACCAAAGGGGACAGGACATCATCAAGGTTCAGTGTTGTGGGAGAGACCAAAGGGGACAGGACATCAAGGTGCAGTGCTGTGGGAGAGACCAACGGGGACAGGACATCAAGGTTCAGTGTTGTGGGAGAGACCAAAGGGGACAGGACATCAAGGTTCAGTGTTGTGGGAGAGACCAAAGGGGACAGGACATCAGGGTTCAGTGTTGTGGGAGAGACCAACGGGGACATCATCAAGGTTCAGTGTTGTGGGAGAGACCAAACGGGACAGGACATCAGGGTTCAGTGTTGTGGGAGAGACCAACGGAGACAGGACATCAAGGTTCAGTGTTGTGGGAGAGACCAAAGGGGACAGGACATCAGGGTTCAGTGTTGTGGGAGAGACCAACGGGGACAGGACATCAGGGTTCAGTGTTGTGGGAGAGACCAACGGGGACAGGACATCAGGGTTCAGTGTTGTGGGAGAGACCAACGGGGACAGGACAATCAGGGTTCAGTGTTGTGGGAGAGACCAAAGGGGACAGGACATCAGGGTTCAGTGTTTTGGGAGAGACCAACGGGGACAGGACATCAAGGTTCAGTGTTGTGGGAGAGACCAACGGGGACATCATCAGGGTTCAGTGTTGTGGGAGAGACCAAAGGGGACAGGACATCAGGGTTCAGTGTTGTGGGAGAGACCAAAGGGGACAGGACATCAAGGTTCAGTGTTGTGGGAGAGACCAAACGGGACAGGACATCAAGGTTCAGTGTTGTGGGAGAGACCAACGGAGACAGGACATCAGGGTTCAGTGTTGTGGGAGAGACCAACGGGGACAGGACATCAAGGTTCAATGTTGTGAGAGAGACCAAAGGGGACATCATCAGGGTTCAGTGTTGTGGGAGAGACCAAAGGGGACATCATCAGGGTTCAGTGTTGTGGGAGAGACCAAAGGGGACAGGACATCAAGGTTCAGTGTTGTGGGAGAGACCAACGGAGACAGGACATCAAGGTTCAGTGTTGTGGGAGAGACCAACGGAGACAGGACATCAGGGTTCAGTGTTGTGGGAGAGACCAACGGGGACAGGACATCATCAAGGTGCAGTGTTGTGGGAGAGACCAACGGAGACAGGACATCAAGGTTCAGTGTTGTGGGAGAGACCAACGGAGACAGGACATCAATGTTTTTTTGAGGTGGTGCGATCGGCTGAAGACGCTTGATGGAAAAGACGGTCATGTGTGTCTGTGGTCCTCGCTAACCAAGCAGGGGGCGATGTCTCCGTCCTGTCTCCGTCCTGTCTCCGTCCTGTCTCCGTCCTGTCTCCGTCCTGTCTCCGTTGGCGATGTCCTGTCTCTGTCCTGTCTCTGTCCTGTCTCCGTCCTGTCTCCGTCCTGTCTCCGCTCTGTCTCCGTTCTGTCTCTGTCCTGTCTCCGTCCTGTCTCCGTCCTGTCTCCGTTCTGTCTCCGTCCTGTCTCCGTTGGCGATGTCCAGTCTCCGTCCTGTCTCCGTTGGCGATGTCCAGTCTCCGTCCTATCTCCGTTGGCGATGTCCTGTCTCCGTCCTGTCTCCGTCCTGTCTCCGTCCAGTCTCCGTCCTGTCTCCGTTGGCGATGTCCTGTCTCTGTCCTGTCTCCGTCCTGTCTCTGTCCTGTCTCCGTTCTGTCTCCGTTCTGTCTCTGTCCTGTCTCCGTCCTGTCTCCGTCCTGTCTCCGTTCTGTCTCCATCCTGTCTCTGTTGGCGATGTCCAGTCTCCGTCCTGTCTCCGTTGGCGATGTCCAGTCTCCGTCCTGTCTCCGTTGGCGATGTCCTGTCTCCGTCCTGTCTCCGTCCTGTCTCCGTCCAGTCTCCGACCTGTCTCCGTTGGCGATGTTCAGTCTCCGCTCTGTCTCCGTTCTGTCTCTGTCCTGTCTCCGTCCTGTCTCCGTCCTGTCTCCGTTCTGTCTCCGTCCTGTCTCCGTTGGCGATGTCCAGTCTCCGTCCTGTCTCCGTTGGCGATGTCCAGTCTCCGTCCTATCTCCGTTGGCGATGTCCTGTCTCCGTCCTGTCTCCGTCCTGTCTCCGTCCAGTCTCCGTCCTGTCTCCGTTGGCGATGTCCTGTCTCTGTCCTGTCTCCGTCCTGTCTCTGTCCTGTCTCCGTTCTGTCTCCGTTCTGTCTCTGTCCTGTCTCCGTCCTGTCTCCGTCCTGTCTCCGTTCTGTCTCCATCCTGTCTCTGTTGGCGATGTCCAGTCTCCGTCCTGTCTCCGTTGGCGATGTCCAGTCTCCGTCCTGTCTCCGTTGGCGATGTCCTGTCTCCGTCCTGTCTCCGTCCTGTCTCCGTCCAGTCTCCGTCCTGTCTCCGTTGGCGATGATCAGTCTCCGTCCTGTCTCCGTTGGCGATGTCCTGTCTCCGTTGGCGATGTCCTGTCTCCGTTGGCGATGTCCAGTCTCCGTCCTGTCTCCGTTTGCGATGTCCAGTCTCCGTCCTGTCTCCGTTGGCGATGTCCTGTCTCCATCCTGTCTCCGTTGGCGATGTCCAGTCTCCGTCCTGTCTCCGTTGGCGATGTCCAGTCTCCGTCCTGTCTCCGTTGGCGATGTCCAGTCTCCGTCCTGTCTCCGTTGGCGATGTCCAGTCTCCGTCCTGTCTCCGTTGGCGATGTCCTGTCTCCGTCCTGTCTCCGTTGGCGATGTCCAGTCTCCGTCCTGTCTCCGTTGGCGATGTCCAGTCTCCGTCCTGTCTCCGTTGGCGATGTCCAGTCTCCGTCCTGTCTCCGTTGGCGATGTCCAGTCTCCGTCCTGTCTCCGTTGGCGATGTCCATTACACGAAGAAGCTATTTGTTGTTGTTGTTTGTTTCTCGTTGACCGTTTTAATTGAAAACAATCACAGTAAAAGGTAGAGGAAGTACTAGATGTTGAGATTTAAAACAATCACAGTAAAAGGTAGAGGAAGTACTAGATGTTGAGATTTAAAACAACATTTGGGACTTTTTAAGAATGATAAAGTGACCTTTCTATCACAATAAATATAATGGGATACGAATGAATAGCATCCGTAATGTGTTATACCGCTATCAAACCTTGACTCTTGATTTACGTGATATTTTGTTCTATTGTATATTCTGTCATACATTCATCATATTTAAACATAGTGTTCTGTGTTAAAATGAACATGTAGTTAGTTGGTAGCTTAGTGAGGAGTCGGCTAGACTGACTGACTGACTGACTGACTGAGTGACTGACTGAGTGACTGACTGACTGACTCAGTGACTGACTGACTGACTGACTGACTCAGTGACTGACTGACTGACTGACTGACTCAGTGACTGACTGACTGAGTGACTGACTGACTGACTGAGTGACTGACTGACTGACTGACTGAGTGACTGTCACTCCTGACTGACTGAGTGACTGACTGACTGACTGACTGTCACTCCTGACTGACTGAGTGACTGACTGACTGAGTGACTGACCGAGTGAGTGACTGACTGCTACTGGCTGAGAATGGAGGGAAATAAGTGATTTACTGTTGAGGAGGTGGGAATCAGGCTTATTAAAAAGAGACCGGAATTGTCCTGAAGACAATCAGCTGTGTCTGCTTTCTTCACATCCTCTGAGAATCACGCAGAGGCACAGAGGGAGGGAGAGAGGCAGAGGGAGGAGGAGGCAAGAGAATGGAAAGAACTTGAGTTTAAGGAATTTGAAACCTGTGTGACTGAAGAAAAAGAACAGGGACGGGACAACTTGGTGGGGCTAGAGAAGCAGTTCTGTGATCAACAACACGGCACGAACACTGGTTTGAAAATACACTTCCAGCTCCCTCAAAAAAACATTTTTAACAACTTGATTGGAGACAGAAAAGGTTGGAGCGACTTTTTCCGTTTTTCGTCACTGTAGTTCAAACAATGGACTTTCCGCAGTTTCTGCGCTGAGAGAAAACTGCCTGTGAGTTTTTTTTTTTTTACTTCGGACTGGAGATAAAACGTCAGTAGGCTGTAGTAGTAGTCAGCAGTGGGAGTAAGCAGAAACAATTCTAGGACGGTATCGGGGTAAAGTTTTGAAATTGTTTTTCGCAACATAAAATGAGAATCAGGGAAGCAGAGGAGTGATAGCGAGTGGAAGAAATACCTGTGGATTTAAATCGCGAGCAGTCAGTCGGAAGAACATCCGCTAAACTTTTCAGTGTACAACAAAGATTTTTTTAACAGAGCCCGTGAGAGTTATTGGAATGCGGTGACGCGAACTGGAGTTCAAAGTTGGAACCGTGAATTCTGGTAGAAGTGCGTTGCTCCGAGGGACCAGCTATGGAGAGCGGGTCACAGGGACCGGCGCTGGGGATACTGTTTGTCGGCGCATTTTTTAGTTTAGGATCTGCAAACACTTTGACAGGTAAGTGTTATAACTCATCTTCATCCTAATATTTATCATCTTTATCTCCGAAATATCTTTATTAAGTCAAATGACATATACCAACAAAATAACTATTAGTCCTACAGTAAATGACTGTGAACAGCCGCTGACAACCTGGGTAACATCTGGGTACTTTACAGTCTGATGGGCAGAATTGATTTATTTTACCTTTATTTAACCAGGCAAGGCAGTTAAAGAACAAATTCTTATTTTCAATGACGGCCTAGAAACAGCGGGTTAACTGGTCTAGGAACAGCGGGTTAACTGGTCTAGGAACAGTGGGTTAACTGGTCTAGGAACAGTGGGTTAACTGGTCTAGGAACAGTGGGTTAACTGGTCTAGGAACAGTGGGGTTAACTGGTCTAGGAACAGTGGGTTAACTGGTCTAGGAACAGTGGGTTAACTGGTCTAGGAACAGTGGGTTAACTGGTCTAGGAACAGTGGGTTAACTGGTCTAGGAACAGTGGGTTAACTGCCTGTTCAGGGGCAGAACAACAGATTTGTACCTTGTCAGCTCAGGGATTTGATCTTGCAACCTTCCGGTTACTAGTCCAACACTCTAACCACTAGGATGAAGATGATGAGGATGGTGATGATACATCCTAGATACTTTGATTGCTCTGCACCAAAAGTGTTTATGAGTGTTTATTACAATGCTTATCACCATGTATCTAACAGTTAACTACGTTAACAGCAGTATGTCCTGACTGTTGTTCAATAATCATTTCAATTATTGATATTTGAATAGCATTCTGGGTAGTGTTTTGAACATTCTCCAGTCTGTGATCTGATCTGAGAGAGAGAGAGAGAGAGAGAGAGAGAGAGAGAGAGAGAGAGAGAGACAGAGAGAGTGAGAGAGAAAGAGAGAGAGAGACAGAGAGAGAGAGAGAGAGAGAGAGAGAGAGAGAAAGAGAGAGAGAGAGAGAGAGAGAGAGAAAGACAGAGAGAGAGAGAGAGGGGGGGGAGAGAGAGAGAGAGAGAGAGAGAGAGAGAGCAGAGAGAGAGAGAGAGAGAGAGAGAGACAGAGAGAGAGAGAGAGTTAAAGAACAAATTAAAGAACAAATTCTTATTTTCAATGGCGGCCTAGGAACAGTGGGTTAACTGGTCTATGAACAGTGGGTTAACTGCCTGTTCAGGGGCAGAACGACAGATTGGTACCTTGTCAGCTCTGGGTTTTGAACTTGCAACCTTCCGGTTACTAGTCCAACGCTCTAACCACTAGGCTACCCTGCCGGATGGCGAAGAGAAGGAGGGAGGAGGGTGGAGTGAGATGTGTGGGCGTGAGGGGCGTGAGGGGCAAAGGGGGAAAGAGAGAGAGGGGAAGAAATGGAATGCTGATGCTTGTGAGTGAGTCAGGGTCAGGGTGATTCAGTAGAACAAAATGATGGATGGGGTATGGGGACAAAAGTGGAGGGGAGGGAGGGAGGGAGGGAGGAGGGGAGTGGGAAACATTTGCAGGAATGAATCTAGAAGCATGGCATGAAATATAGGGGTGGAGGGATGGAGGGGGGAGGGATGAATGTGTGGTGGGAGGAGGGGAGGGAGGGAGGGATGGAGGGAAAATGCTGTGAAGAACTGAGTTATGTGACATAAAGAGACAGAAAGATAAAGAGAGTGAGAGAAGAAGAGATGCAGGGTTGGTGTAATATCTGATGAGATGCAGGGTTGGTGTAATATCTGATGAGATGCAGGGTTGGTATAATATCTGATGAGAAGCAGGGTTGGTGTAATATCTGATGAGAAGCAGGGTTGGTGTAATATCTGATGAGATGCAGGGTTGGTGTAATATCGGATGAGAAGCAGGGTTGGTGTAATATCTGATGAGATGCAGGGTTGGTATAATATCTGATGAGATGCAGGGTTGATGTAATATCTGATGAGATGCAGGGTTGGTGTAATATCTGATGAGAAGCAGGGTTGGTGTAATATCTGATGAGAAGCAGGGCTGGTGTAACATCTGATGAGATGCAGGGTTGGTGTAATATCGGATGAGAAGCAGGGTTGGTGTAATATCTGATGAGATGCAGGGTTGGTATAATATCTGATGAGATGCAGGGTTGATGTAATATCTGATGAGATGCAGGGTTGGTGTAATATCTGATGAGAAGCAGGGTTGGTGTAATATCTGATGAGATGCAGGGTTGGTATAATATCTGATGAGATGAGATGCAGGGCTGGTGTAATATCTGATGAGATGCAGGGTTGGTATAATATCTGATGAGATGAGATGCAGGGTTGGTGTAATATCTGATGAGATGCAGGGTTGGTATAATATCTGATGAGATGCAGGGTTGGTGTAATATCTGATGAGATGAGATGCAGGGTTGGTATAATATCTGATGAGATGAGATGCAGGGTTGGTATAATATCTGATGAGATGCAGGGTTG
>NC_088409.1:99033687-99048687 GCF_034236695.1 Oncorhynchus nerka
GACCCAGTCAGGGTGGGGGACCCAGTGGGGTGGTGGGGGGGACCCAGTCAGGGAGGTGGGGTGGTGGGGGACCCAGTCAGGGAGGTGGGGTGGTGGGGAAGGGGGACCCAGTCAGGAGGTGGGGTGGTGGGGGACCCAGTCAGGGAGGTGGGGTGGTGGGGACTCAGTCAGGGAGGTGGGGTGGTGGGGACCCAGTCAGGGAGGTGGGGTGGTGGGGAGGGGGACCCAGTCAGGGAGGTGGGGTGGTGGGGGACCCAGTCAGGGAGGTGGGGTGGTGGGGGACCCAGTCAGGGAGGTGGGGACTCAGTCAGGAGGTGGGGTGGTGGGGGACCCAGTCAGGGAGGTGGGGTGGTGGGGGACTCAGTCAGGGAGGTGGGGTGGTGGGGACCCAGTCAGGGAGGTGGGGTGGTGGGGGGAGGGGGACCCAGTCAGGGAGGTGGGGTGGTGGGGGACCCAGTCAGGAGGTGGGGTGGTGGGGGACTCAGTCAGGGAGGTGGGGTGGTGGGGGACCCAGTCAGGGAGGTGGGGGGACTCAGTCAGGGAGGTGGGGTGGTGGGGGACCCAGTCAGGGAGGTGGGGGACTCAGTCAGGGAGGTGGGGTGGTGGGGACCCAGTCAGGGAGGTGGGGTGGTGGGGGACCCAGTCAGGGAGGTGGGGGACTCAGGGAGGTGGGGTGGTGGGGGACCCAGTCAGGAGGTGGGGGGACCCAGTCAGGGAGGTGGGGGACTCAGTCAGGGAGGTGGGGTGGTGGGGGACCCAGTCAGGGAGGTGGGGGACTGTCAGGGAGGTGGGGTGGGGGGACCCAGTCAGGGAGGTGGGGTGGTAAGGGACCCAGTCAGGGAGGTGGGGTGGTGGGGGACCCAGTCAGGAGGTGGGGGACTCAGTCAGGGAGGTGGGGTGGTGGGGGACCCAGTCAGGGAGGTGGGGGACTCAGTCAGGGAGGTGGGGTGGTGGGGACCCAGTCAGGGAGGTGGGGTGGTGGGGGGAGGGGGACCCAGTCAGGGAGGTGGGGTGGTGGGGACCCAGTCAGGGAGGTGGGGTGGTGGGGGACCCAGTCAGGAGGTGGGGTGGTGGGGGACCCAGTCAGGGAGGTGGGGGACTCAGTCAGGGAGGTGGGGTGGTGGGGGACCCAGTCAGGGAGGTGGGGGACTCAGTCAGGGAGGTGGGGTGGTGGGGGACCCAGTCAGGGGAGGTGGGGGTGGGGGACCCAGTCAGGGAGGTGGGGGACTCAGTCAGGAGGTGGGGTGGTGGGGGACCCAGTCAGGGAGGTGGGGGGGGGACCCAGTCAGGGAGGTGGGGGACTCAGTCAGGGAGGTGGGGTGGTGGGGGACCCAGTCAGGGAGGTGGGGGACTCCAGTCAGGGAGGTGGGGTGGTGGGGGACCCAGTCAGGGAGGTGGGGTGGTGGGGACCCAGTCAGGGAGGTGGGGTGGTGGGGGACCCAGTCAGGGAGGTGGGGGACCCAGTCAGGGAGGTGGGGTGGTGGGGGGACCCAGTCAGGGAGGTGGGGGACCCAGTCAGGAGGTGGGGTGGTGAGGGACCCAGTCAGGGAGGTGGGGTGGTGGGGGACCCAGTCAGGAGGGTGGTGGGGACTCAGTCAGGAGGTGGGGTGGTGGGGGACCCAGTCAGGAGGTGGGGTGGTGAGGGACCCAGTCAGGAGGTGGGGTGGTGGGGGACCCAGTCAGGGAGGTGGGGGTGGTGGGGGACCCAGTCAGGAGGTGGGGTGGTGAGGGACCCAGTCAGGGAGGTGGGGTGGTGGGGGACCCAGTCAGGGAGGTGGGGTGGTGGGGACCCAGTCAGGGAGGTGGGGGACCCAGTCAGGGAGGTGGGGGACCCAGTCAGGAGGTGGGGTGGTGGGGGACCCAGTCATGGAGGTGGGGGACCCAGTCAGGTTGGTGGGGGACCCAGTCAGGGTGGTGGGGGACCCAGTCAGGGAGGTGGGGGACCCAGTGGGGTGGTGGGGGACCCAGTGGGGTGGTGGGGGACCCAGTCAGGGCAGAAAGAGACAGAGGAAGTTGCGTGTGACTCATCAGAGCAGGTTTGCTGGTGGTGCTCATCACTTCATGTTAATGTTGTTAGTTGTTTGACAGGACACTCACAGCTAGGGAATGGGCTGACACAAACACAACTATTCAGTCAGTCAATAGGCCCGTAAAGAGATATGGCTTTGAGTCTGTATCCAACTGACACGGCCATTTGCAGTCAGTCAGTCAGTCACCCAGCCACAACACAGCCAGCCAGCCAGCCAGCCAGCCAGCCAGCCAGTCAGACACAGCACATTGCCAGACATTCCCTTGGTTCTGCTTCTTCAAATACAACCCCAGACCCACAAGAACCCCACCCTGTCCCAGACCCAACCAACTCCCCCACAGAAATGTCCCCTTCTCTCCCCTTCTCTTCAGACTGCTGGGATCTGTCTGTGGGTCTCTGACCAAGGCCTTGTGCCTCCACTCACTGTCAGAGCTCAACCTAGACTGCTATATATTTAGGAAATAGTGTCAGGAGTTTTTCCTGCCCAGACCCACTAGTGCTCACCTCCAGCACCAGCATCACCCCTGCCCAGACCAACTAGCCCTCCATCTCCAGCACCAGCATCACCCCTGTCCAGACCCACTAGCCCTCACCTCCAGCACCACCCCTGTCCAGGCCCACTAGCCCTCACCTCCAGCACCAGCATCACCCCTGTCCAGACCCACTAGCCCTCACCTCCAGCACCAGCATCACCCCTGTCCAGACCCACTAGCCCTCACCTCCAGCACCAGCATCACCCCTGTCCAGACCCACTAGCCCTCACCTCCAGCACCAGCATCACCCCTGTCCAGACCCACTAGCCCTCACCTCCAGCATCAGCATCACCCCTGTCCAGACCCACTAGCCCTCACCTCCAGCATCAGCATCATCCCTGTCCAGACCCACTAGCCCTCACCTCCAGCATCAGCATCACCCCTGTCCAGACCCACTAATATTGTCACCTCCAGCATCAGCATCACCCCTGTCCAGACCCACTAGCCCTCACCTCCAGCATCAGCATCACCCCTGTCCAGACCCACTAGCCCTCACCTCCAGCACCAGCATCACCCCTGTCCAGACCCACTAGCCCTCACCTCCAGCACCAGCATCACCCCTGTCCAGACCCACTCGCCGTCACCTCCACCTCCAGCACCAGCACCACTTTACGCCACATGGCTTCAAACTAGAAGCACAAGCATTTCGCTGCACTCGCATTAACATCTGCTGACCATGTGTATGTGACCAATAACATCTGCTGACCATGACCATGTGACAAATAAAATTTGATTTTGATATGATTTTAACCATTTTGTTTCTCTCCGAAGCACTTTACATTTTTAGATAATAAAGAATTTGACCTTTCCATCACGTTAATGATTGAGGATTGGTTGATTTCCATTTTATTTATTTATTACATAAAATTTAAAAAAGATTGATAGAAAAGTATCGTCCAACCTATCAGGTATCATCTCACTGCAACCTCATATGAAATAATATTGTCCAACCCATCGGGTATCTCACTGCAACCTCATATGAAATAATATTGTCCAACCCATTGGGTATCTCACTGCAACCTCATATGAAATAATATTGTCCAACCCATCGGGTATCTCACTGCAACCTCATATGAAATAATATTGTCCAACCCATCGGGTATCTCACTGCAACCTCATATGAAATAATATTGTCCAACCCATCGGGTATCTCACTGCAACCTCATATGAAATAATATTGTCCAACCCATCGGGTATCTCACTGCAACCTCATATGAAATAATATTGTCCAACCCATCGGGTATCTCACTGCAACCTCATATGAAATAATATTGTCCAACCCATCGGGTATCTCACTGCAACCTCATATGAAATAATATTGTCCAACCCATCGGGTATCTCACTGCAACCTCATATGAAATAATATTGTCCAACCCATCGGGTATCTCACTGCAACCTCATATGAAATAATATTGTCCAACCCATTGGGTATCTCACTGCAACCTCATATGAAATAATATTGTCCAACCCATTGGGTATCTCACTGCAACCTCATATGCCATATCTTGAAATATGGAGACAGACAAATTAAAAGTTTACATTGTAATACTTCTGACAGCAGTCTTCCTAACTCTGTCCGTAACGTTTGGACTTCACAACATTTCCCAGAAAGCCTGAATTATTAAGTCATCAGTAGTTTTACACTTTAGACTTGACTCTGCCGTTGTGCTGTAGAATTTGTCAATGTTGTTTCTTGTATAATACATCCTATAGGTTACTTTATACTGGATTAAATGTACGTTTTTCATTAACTGTAATCTTTTTAGTTAAGTTCCGTCAATCCCTCCATCGTGTGCCAATATCAATTGTATTCAAGTCTTGGTTTCAATAGTTTATATATATTTTTTTCTAAGAGATTGTCAGTGGGATATGCTCTCTGCAAGGTTTTGCATAGCTAACCTATCATACAGTATGAGTATCGTTTTCTGACTCAAATAAGACTCCCTCAAGGCTGCTCTAACGTCCAAATAATCAACATGTTGTGATATAACTATTTAAAAAAAATGTTTTAAAGTTGCATGTATTTCAAAATATCTACTTTGGGTCAATCTAAAATAGCTTGTTTAAAGTTGTCATGGAAAAAAACCATGTATTTCCTATTCACAAATCATTTACGGTTCTCAAGCTCACGTCGATGTTCTGACATCAAATAGACTGTTGTAATCGCGGCGCGAGTCTAAAGTCGATGGGCTACTAATATACCTTGAACGTGACTCATATTGAACTTATGAGTCGCGTCTCCAGTCACGGATACCGGGCCTACGGATGAACAGCAGCTCTGAGAGGAAGAGACAGAAGGCTGCTGTCAGGGGTTGAGATGTGCTGACCAAAGGGAATCGGAGATATTGGGGAAGGAAAGAGAGAAAGAGAAGGGGTTGGTGTGTTGCAACCGCGTGATGTTCTGTTCATTCACCCACACAGTCAGTGGTCAGCCCTCCATCCCTCCTCCTCCCTCCCTCCCTCCCTCCTCCTCCATCCCTCCTTCCTCCTCCCTCCCCCTCCCTCCCTTCTCACGTTCCTTCGCTCCCTCCTCCTCCCTCCCTCCCTCCTCCTCCATCCCTCCTTCCTCCTCCCTCCCCCGCCCTCCCTTCTCACGTTCCTTCGCTCCCTCCCTCCTCCCCTCCCTCCCCTCCCTCCCTCCCTCCTCCTCACTCCCTCCTCCCTCCCTCCCTCCTTCCTCCTCCCTCCTCCCTCACGTTCCTTCGCTCCCCTCCTCCCTCCCTCCCTCCCTCCCTCCCTCCCTCCTCCCTCCCTCCCTCCCTCCCTCCCTCCCTCCTCCCTCCCTCCTCCCTTCCCCCTCCCTCCCTCCCTCCCTCCCTCCCTCCCTCCCTCCTCACGTTCCTTCGCTCCCTCCTCCTCCCTCCCTCCCTCCCTCCCTCCCCTCTCTCCCTCCGCTCCCTCCCTCTCTCATAGCTCTCACCCCCTGTCCTCTTTCTGGCGTTACACGGACCACAACAATGAAGGCATGGTCCTCTCCGAACAACACAACACACTGTGTGGCTTAGTTATCATAGGAACAACTTAGGAACAACTTAGGAACATGGAACAACTTAGGAGCAACTTAGGAACATGGGAACAACTTAGGAACATAGGAACAACTTAGGAACATGGGAACAACTTAGGAACATGGGAACAACTTAGGAACAACTTAGGAACATGGAACAACTTAGGAACATGGAGCAACTTAGGAACATGGGAACAACTTAGGAACATGGAACAACTTAGGAACATGGGAACAACTTAGGAACATGGGAGCAACTTAGGAACATGGGAACAACTTAGGAACATGGGAACAACTTAGGAACATGGAGCAACTTAGGAACATGGGAACAACTTAGGAACATGGAGCAACTTAGGAACATGGGAACAACTTAGGAACATGGGAACAACTTAGGAACAACTTAGGAACAACTTAGGAACATGGAGCAACTTAGGAACATGGGAGCAACTTAGGAACAAATTAGGAACAACTTAGGAACATGGAACAACTTAGGAACAACTTAGGAACAACTTAGGAACAACTTAGGAACAACTTAGGAACATGGAACAACTTAGGAACAACTTAGGAACAACTTAGGGACAACTTAGGAACATGGGAACAACTTAGGAACAACTTAGGAACATGGAACAACTTAGGAGCAACTTAGGAGCAACTTAGGAACAACTTAGGAACATGGGAACAACTTAGGAACATGGAGCAACTTAGGAACATGGGAACAACTTAGGAACATGGAACAACTTAGGAACAACTTAGGAACAACTTAGGAACATGGGAACAACTTAGGAACAACTTAGGAACATGGAACAACTTAGGAACATGGGAACAACTTAGGAACATGGGAACAACTTAGGAACAACTTAGGAACATGGGAACAACTTAGGAACATGGAGCAACTTAGGAACAACATAGGAACAACTTAGGAACAACTTAGGAACATGGGAGCAACTTAGGAACATGGGAACAACTTAGGAACAACTTAGGAACATGGGAACAACTTAGGAACATGGGAACAACTTAGGAACAACTTAGGAACATGGGAACAACTTAGGAACATGGGAACAACTTAGGAACAACTTAGGAACATAGGAACAACTTAGGAACATGGAGCAACTTAGGAACAACTTAGGAACAACTTAGGAACATGGGAACAACTTAGGAACATGGAGCAACTTAGGAACAACTTAGGAACATGGGAACAACTTAGGAACATGGGAACAACTTAGGAACAACTTAGGAACAACTTAGGAACAACTTAGGAACAACTTAGGAACATGGAACAACTTAGGAACAACTTAGGAACAACTTAGGAACAACTTAGGAACATGGAACAACTTAGGAACATGGGACAACTTAGGAACATGGAACAACTTAGGAGCAACTTAGGAACAACTTAGGAACAACTTAGGAACATGGAACAACTTAGGAACAACTTAGGAACAACTTAGAACAACTTAGGAACATGGAACAACTTAGGAACATGGGAACAACTTAGGAACAACTTAGGGAACAACTTAGGAACAACTTAGGAACATGGAACAACTTAGGAACAACTTAGGAGCAACTTAGGAACAACTTAGGAACATGGGAACAACTTAGGAACATGGAACAACTTAGGGGAACAACTTAGGAACATGGAACAACTTAGGAACAACTTAGGAACAACTTAGGAACATGGGAACAACTTAGGAACATGGAACAACTTAGAACAAACAACTTAGGAACATGGGAACAACTTAGGAACAACTTAGGAACATGGGAACAACTTAGGAACATGGAGCAACTTAGGAACAACATAGGAACAACTTAGGAACAACTTAGGAACATGGGAGCAACTTAGGAACATGGGAACAACTTAGGAACAACTTAGGAACATGGGAACAACTTAGGAACATGGGAACAACTTAGGAACAACTTAGGAACATGGGAACAACTTAGGAACATGGGAACAACTTAGGAACAACTTAGGAACATAGGAACAACTTAGGAACATGGAGCAACTTAGGAACAACTTAGGAACAACTTAGGAACATGGGAACAACTTAGGAACATGGAGCAACTTAGGAACAACTTAGGAACATGGGAACAACTTAGGAACATGGGAACAACTTAGGAACATGGAACAACTTAGGAACATGGGAACAACTTAGGAACAACTTAGGAACATGGGAACAACTTAGGAACATGGAGCAACTTAGGAACAACATAAGAACAACTTAGGAACAACTTAGGAACATGGGAGCAACTTAGGAACATGGGAACAACTTAGGAACAACTTAGGAACATGGGAACAACTTAGGAACATGGGAACAACTTAGGAACAACTTAGGAACATGGGAACAACTTAGGAACATGGGAACAACTTAGGAACAACTTAGGAACAACTTAGGAACATGGAGCAACTTAGGAACAACTTAGGAACATGGGAACAACTTAGGAACATGGGAACAACTTAGGAACATGGGAACAACTTAGGAACAACTTAGGAACATAGGAACAACTTAGGAACATGGGAACAACTTAGGAACAACTTAAGAACATAGGAACAACTTAGGAACATGGAGCAACTTAGGAACAACTTAGGAACATGGGAACAACTTAGGAACATGGGAACAACTTAGGAACATGGAGCAACTTAGGAACAACTTAGGAACATGGGAACAACTTAGGAACATGGGAACAACTTAGGAACATGGGAGCAACTTAGGAACATGGGAGCAACTTAGGAACATGGGAACAACTTAGGAACATGGGAACAACTTAGGAACATGGCAACAAAAAATAGGGCTTGTGTCCCACATTGAAGGAAAGTGTTTTAGTTGTTTTAGTTGTGGTAGTTGTGGTAGTGTGTTGTAGTTGTGGTAGTGTGTTTTAGTTGTGGTAGTGTGTTTTAGTTGTTTTAGTTGTGGTAGTGTGTTTTAGTTGTTGTAGTTGTGGTAGTGTGTTGTAGTTGTGGTAGTGTGTTTTAGTTGTGGTAGTGTGGTAGTGTGTTGTAGTTGTGGTAGTTGTGGTAGTGTGTTGTAGTTGTGGTAGTGTGTTGTAGTTGTTGTAGTGTGTTGTAGTTGTGGTAGTGTGTTGTAGTTGTGGTAGTGTGTTTTAGTTGTTGTAGTTGTGGTAGTGTGTTGTAGTTGTGGTAGTGTGTTTTAGTTGTTGTAGTTGTGGTAGTGTGTTGTAGTTGTGGTAGTGTGTTTTTGTTGTAGTTGTGGTAGTGTGGTAGTGTGTTGTAGTTGTGGTAGTTGTGGTAGTGTGTTGTAGTTGTGGTAGTGTGTTGTAGTTGTGGTAGTGTGTTGTAGTTGTGGTAGTGTGTTGTAGTTGTGGTAGTGTGTTTTAGTTGTGGTAGTGTGTTGTAGTTGTGGTAGTGTGTTGTAGTTGTGGTAGTGTGTTTTAGTTGTGGTAGTGTGTTGTAGTTGTGGTAGTGTGTTGTAGTTGTGGTAGTGTGTTGTAGTTGTGGTAGTGTGTTGTAGTTGTGGTAGTGTGTTGTAGTTGTGGTAGTGTGTTGTAGTTGTGGTAGTGTGTTGTAGTTGTGGTAGTGTGTTGTAGTTGTGGTAGTGTGTTTTAGTTGTGGTAGTGTGTTGTAGTTGTGGTAGTGTGTTGTAGTTGTGGTAGTGTGTTGTTTGTGGTAGTGTGTTGTAGTTGTGGTAGTGTGTTGTAGTTGTGGTAGTGTGTTGTAGTTGTGGTAGTGTGTTGTAGTTGTGGTAGTGTGTTGTAGTTGTGGTAGTGTGTTGTAGTTGTGGTAGTGTGTTTTAGTTGTGGTAGGTAGTGTGTTGTAGTTGTGGTAGTGTGTTGTAGTTGTGGTAGTGTGTTGTTTGTGGTAGTGTGTTGTAGTTGTGGTAGTGTGTTGTAGTTGTGGTAGTGTGTTTTGTGGTAGTGTGTTTAGTTGTGGTAGTGTGTTTTAGTTGTGGTAGTGTGTTGTAGTTGTGGTAGTGTGTTGTAGTTGTGGTAGTGTGTTTTAGTTGTGTAGTTGTGTGTGTGTTTTAGTTGTGGTAGTGTGTTGTAGTTGTGGTAGTGTGTTGTAGTTGTGGTAGTGTGTTTTAGTTGTTGTTGTGGTAGTGTGTTGTAGTTGTGGTAGTGTGTTGTAGTTGTGGTAGTGTGGTAGTGTGTTGTAGTTGTGGTAGTGTGTTGTAGTTGTGGTAGTGTGTTGTAGTTGTTGTAGTTGTGTTGTAGTTGTTGTAGTGTGTTGTAGTTGTGGTAGTGTGTTGTAGTTGTGTAGTGTGTTGTAGTTGTGGTAGTGTGTTTTAGTTGTGGTAGTGTGTTGTAGTTGTGGTAGTGTGTTTGTAGTTGTGGTAGTGTGTTGTAGTTGTGGTAGTGTGTTGTAGTTGTGGTAGTGTGTTGTAGTTGTGGTAGTGTGTTGTAGTTGTGGTAGTGTGTTGTAGTTGTGGTAGTGTGTTGTAGTTGTGGTAGTGTGTTGTAGTTGTGGTAGTGTGTTGTAGTTGTGGTAGTGTGTTTGTAGTTGTGGTAGTGTGTTGTAGTTGTGGTAGTGTGTTGTAGTTGTGGTAGTGTGTTGTAGTTGTGGTAGTGTGTTGTAGTTGTGTGTTGTAGTGTGTTGTTGTTAGTTGTGGTAGTGTGTTTAGTTGTGGTAGTGTGTTTTAGTTGTGGTAGTGTGTTGTAGTTGTGGTAGTTGTTGTAGTTGTTGTAGTTGTGGTAGTGTGTTGTAGTTGTGGTAGTGTGTTGTAGTTGTTGTAGTTGTGGTAGTGTGTTGTAGTTGTGGTTTAGTGTGTTTTAGTTGTGGTAGTGTGTTGTAGTTGTGGTAGTGTGTTTTAGTTGTGGTAGTGTGTTGTAGTTGTGGTAGTGTGTTTGTTGTGGTAGTTGTGGTAGTGTGTTGTAGTTGTGGTAGTGTGTTTTAGTAGTTGTGGTAGTGTGTTGTAGTTGTGGTAGTGTGTTTTAGTTGTGGTAGTGTGTTTGTAGTTGTGGTAGTGTGTTGTAGTTGTGGTAGTGTGTTTTAGTTGTGGTAGTGTGTTGTAGTTGTGGTAGTGTGTTTTAGTTGTGGTAGTGTGTTTTAGTTGTGGTAGTGTGTTGTAGTTGTGTGTAGTGTGTTGTAGTTGTGGTAGTGTGTTGTAGTTGTGGTAGTGTGTTGTAGTTGTGGTAGTGTGTTGTAGTGTGTTGTAGTGTGTTGTAGTTGTGGTAGTGTGTTGTAGTTGTGGTAGTGTGTTGTAGTTGTGGTAGTGTGTTGTAGTTGTGGTAGTGTGTTGTAGTTGTGGTAGTGTGTTGTAGTTGTGGTAGTGTGTTGTTGTTGTGTTGTAGTGTGTTTTTTAGTTGTGGTAGTGTGTTGTAGTTGTGGTAGTGTGTTGTAGTTGTAGTGTGTTGTTTGGTAGTTGTTGTAGTTGTAGTGTGTTGTAGTTGTGGTAGTGTGTTGTAGTTGTGGTAGTGTGTTGTAGTTGTGGTAGTGTGTTTTAGTTGTGGTAGTGTGTTTTAGTAGTTGTGGTAGTGTGTTGTAGTTGTGGTAGTGTGTTGTAGTTGTGGTAGTGTGTTGTAGTGTGGTAGTGTGTTTTAGTGTGTTGTGTTGTGTAGTTGTTGTAGTGTGTTTTAGTTGTGGTAGTGTGTTTTAGTTGTGGTAGTGTGTTGTAGTTGTGTTGTAGTTGTGGTAGTGTGTTTTAGTTGTTGTAGTGTGTTGTAGTTGTGGTAGTGTGTTGTTGTGGTAGTGTGTTTTAGTTGTGGTAGTGTGTTGTAGTTGTGGTAGTGTGTTGTGTTGTTGTGGTAGTGTGTTGTAGTTGTGGTAGTGTGTTGTAGTTGTGGTAGTGTGTTGTAGTTGTGGTAGTGTGTTCTAGTTGTGGTAGTGTGTTGTAGTTGTGGTAGTGTGTTGTAGTTGTGGTAGTGTGTTTAGTTGTGGTAGTGTGTTAGTGTGTTGTAGTTGTGGTAGTGTGTTTTAGTTGTGGTAGTGTGTTGTAGTTGTGGTAGTGTGTTGTAGTTGTGGTAGTGTGTTTTAGTAGTGTGTTGTAGTTGTGGTAGTGTGTTGTAGTTGTGGTAGTGTGTTGTAGTTGTGGTAGTGTGTTGTAGTTGTGGTAGTGTGTTGTAGTTGTGGTAGTGTGTTGTAGTTGTGGTAGTGTGTTGTAGTTGTGGTAGTGTGTTGTAGTTGTGGTAGTGTGTTGTAGTTGTGGTAGTGTGTTGTAGTTGTGGTAGTGTGTTGTAGTTGTGGTAGTGTGTTTGTGTAGTTGTTGTAGTGTGTTTTAGTTGTGGTAGTGTGTTGTAGTTGTGGTAGTGTGTTGTAGTTGTGGTAGTGTGTTGTAGTGTGTTTGTAGTGTGTTGTAGTTGTGGTGTGTGTTTTAGTGTGTTGTGTTGTAGTTGTGGTAGTGTGTTGTAGTTGTGGTAGTGTGTTGTAGTTGTGGTAGTGTGTTTGTAGTTGTGGTAGTGTGTTTGTAGTTGTGGTAGTGTGTTGTAGTTGTGGTAGTGTGTTGTAGTTGTGGTAGTGTGTTGTAGTTGTGGTAGTGTGTTTTTAGTTGTGGTAGTGTGTTGTAGTTGTGGTAGTGTGTTGTAGTTGTGGTAGTTGTTGTAGTTGTTTTAGTTGTGGTAGTGTGTTGTAGTGTGTTGTAGTTGTGGTAGTGTGTTTTAGTTGTTGTAGTTGTGGTAGTTGTGTTTTAGTTGTTGTAGTTGTGGTAGTGTGTTGTAGTTGTGGTAGTGTGTTGTAGTTGTGGTAGTGTGTTGTAGTTGTGGTAGTGTGTTTTAGTTGTTGTAGTGTGTTGTAGTTGTTTTAGTGTGTTGGTAGTGTGTTGTAGTGTGTTGTAGTTGTGGTAGTGTGTTTTAGTTGTTGTAGTTGTGGTAGTGTGTTTTAGTTGTTGTAGTTGTGGTAGTGTGTTGTAGTTGTGGTAGTGTGTTGTAGTTGTGGTAGTGTGTTGTAGTTGTGGTAGTGTGTTGTAGTTGTGGTAGTGTGTTTTAGTTGTGGTAGTGTGTTGTAGTTGTGGTAGTGTGTTGTTGTGGTAGTGTGTTTAGTTGTGGTAGTGTGTTGTAGTGTGTTGTAGTTGTTGTAGTGTGTTGTAGTTGTTGTAGTGTGTTGTAGTGTGTTGTAGTTGTGGTAGTGTGTTGTAGTGTGTTGTAGTGTGTTGTAGTGTGGTAGTGTGTTGTAGTTGTGGTAGTGTGTTTTAGTTGTGGTAGTGTGTTTTAGTTGTTGTAGTTGTGGTAGTGTGTTGTAGTTGTGGTAGTGTGTTGTAGTTGTGGTAGTGTGTTGTAGTGTGGTAGTGTGTTGTAGTTGTGGTAGTGTGGTAGTGTGTTGTAGTTGTGGTTGTGTGTTGTGTGTTGTAGTTGTGGTAGTGTGTTGTAGTTGTGGTAGTGTGTTTTAGTTGTGGTAGTGTGTTGTAGTTGTGGTAGTGTGTTGTAGTTGTTGTAGTTGTGGTAGTGTGTTGTAGTTGTGGTAGTGTGTTGTAGTTGTGGTAGTGTGGTAGTGTGGTAGTGTGTTGTAGTTGTGGTAGTGTGTTTTAGTTGTGGTAGTGTGTTGTAGTTGTGGTAGTGTGTTGTAGTTGTGGTAGTGTGTTTTAGTTGTGGTAGTGTGTTGTAGTTGTGGTAGTGTGTTGTAGTTGTGGTAGTGTGTTGTAGTGTGTTGTGTTGTAGTGTGTAGTGTGTTGTAGTTGTGGTAGTGTGTTGTAGTTGTGGTAGTGTGTTGTAGTTGTGGTAGTGTGTTGTAGTTGTGGTAGTGTGTTGTAGTTGTGGTAGTGTGTTGTAGTTGTGGTAGTGTGTTGTAGTTGTTGTAGTTGTAGTGTGTTGTGTGTGTTGTTGTGTTGTGGTAGTGTGTTGTAGTTGTGGTAGTGTGGTTGTAGTGTGGTAGTGTGTTGTAGTTGTGGTAGTGTGTTGTAGTTGTGGTAGTGTGTTGTAGTTGTGGTAGTGTGTTGTAGTTGTGGTAGTGTGTTGTAGTTGTGGTAGTGTGTTGTAGTTGTGGTAGTGTGTTGTAGTTGTGGTAGTGTGTTGTAGTTGTTGTAGTGTGTTTTAGTTGTGGTAGTGTGTTGTAGTTGTGGTAGTGTGTTGTAGTTGTGGTAGTGTGTTGTAGTGTGTTGTAGTTGTGGTAGTGTGTTTTAGTGTGTTGTAGTTGTGGTAGTGTGTTGTAGTTGTGGTAGTGTGTTGTAGTTGTGGTAGTGTGTTTTAGTTGTGGTAGTGTGTTGTAGTTGTGGTAGTGTGTTGTAGTTGTGGTAGTGTGTTGTAGTTGTGGTAGTGTGTTGTAGTTGTGGTAGTGTGTTTTAGTTGTGGTAGTGTGTTGTAGTTGTGGTAGTGTGTTGTAGTTGTGGTAGTGTGTTGTAGTTGTTTTAGTTGTGGTAGTGTGTTGTAGTGTGTTGTAGTTGTGGTAGTGTGTTTTAGTTGTTGTAGTTGTGGTAGTGTGTTTTAGTTGTTGTAGTTGTGGTAGTGTGTTGTAGTTGTGGTAGTGTGTTGTAGTTGTGGTAGTGTGTTGTAGTTGTGGTAGTGTGTTTTAGTTGTTGTAGTGTGTTGTAGTTGTTTTAGTTGTGGTAGTGTGTTGTAGTGTGTTGTAGTTGTGGTAGTGTGTTTAGTTGTTGTAGTTGTTTTAGTGTGTTTTTTTAGTTGTTAGTGTGTTGTAGTTGTGGTAGTGTGTTGTAGTTGTGGTAGTGTGTTGTAGTTGTGGTAGTGTGTTGTAGTTGTGGTAGTGTGTTGTAGTTGTGGTAGTGTGTTTTAGTTGTGGTAGTGTGTTGTAGTTGTGGTAGTGTGTTGTTGTGGTAGTGTGTTTTAGTTGTGGTAGTGTGTTGTAGTGTGTTGTAGTTGTGGTAGTGTGTTGTAGTTGTGGTAGTGTGTTGTAGTTGTGGTAGTGTGTTGTAGTGTGTTGTAGTGTGTTGTAGTTGTGGTAGTGTGTTGTAGTTGTGGTAGTGTGTTTTAGTTGTGGTAGTGTGTTTTAGTTGTTGTAGTTGTGGTAGTGTGTTGTAGTTGTGGTAGTGTGTTGTAGTTGTGGTAGTGTGGTAGTGTGGTAGTGTGTTGTAGTTGTGGTAGTGTGGTAGTGTGTTGTAGTTGTGGTAGTGTGTTGTAGTTGTGGTAGTGTGTTGTAGTTGTGGTAGTGTGTTTTAGTTGTGGTAGTGTGTTGTAGTTGTGGTAGTGTGTTGTAGTTGTTGTAGTTGTGGTAGTGTGTTGTAGTTGTGGTAGTGTGTTGTAGTTGTGGTAGTGTGGTAGTGTGGTAGTGTGTTGTAGTTGTGGTAGTGTGTTTTAGTTGTGGTAGTGTGTTGTAGTTGTGGTAGTGTGTTGTAGTTGTGGTAGTGTGTTTTAGTTGTGGTAGTGTGTTGTAGTTGTGGTAGTGTGTTGTAGTTGTGGTAGTGTGTTGTAGTGTGTTGTAGTTGTGGTAGTGTGTTGTAGTTGTGGTAGTGTGTTGTAGTTGTGGTAGTGTGTTGTAGTTGTGGTAGTGTGTTGTAGTTGTGGTAGTGTGTTGTAGTTGTGGTAGTGTGTTGTAGTTGTGGTAGTGTGTTGTAGTTGTTGTAGTTGTGGTAGTGTGTTGTAGTTGTGGTAGTGTGTTGTAGTTGTGG
>NC_088409.1:99053687-99066187 GCF_034236695.1 Oncorhynchus nerka
CCCATAACCCACTGCACCATACAGGTAATTACCCATAACCCATTGCATCATACAGGTTATTGCCCATAACCCATTGCATCATTACATTTACATTTAAGTCATTTAGCAGACGCTCTTATCCAGAGCGACTTACAAATTGGTGCTTTCACCTTATGACATCCAGTGGAACAGCCACTTTACAATAGTGCATCTAAATCTTTTAAGGGGGTGAGAAGGATTACTTTATCCTATCCTAGGTATTCCTTAAAGAGGTGGGGTTTCAGGTGTCTCCGGAAGGTGGTGATTGACTCCGCTGTCCTGGCGTCGTGAGGGAGTTTGTTCCACCATTGGGGGGCCAGAGCAGCGAACAGTTTTGACTGGGCTGAGCGGGAACTGTACTTCCTCAGTGGTAGGGAGGCGAGCAGGCCAGAGGTGGATGAACGCAGTGCCCTTGTTTGGGTGTAGGGCCTGATCAGAGCCTGGAGGTACTGAGGTGCCGTTCCCCTCACAGCTCCGTAGGCAAGCACCATGGTCTTGTAGCGGATGCGAGCTTCAACTGGAAGCCAGTGGAGAGAGCGGAGGAGCGGGGTGACGTGAGAGAACTTGGGAAGGTTGAACACCAGACGGGCTGCGGCGTTCTGGATGAGTTGTAGGGGTTTAATGGCACAGGCAGGGAGCCCAGCCAACAGCGAGTTGCAGTAATCCAGACGGGAGATGACAAGTGCCTGGATTAGGACCTGCGCCGCTTCCTGTGTGAGGCAGGGTCGTACTCTGCGGATGTTGTAGAGCATGAACCTACAGGAACGGGCCACCGCCTTGATGTTAGTTGAGAACGACAGGGTGTTGTCCAGGATCACGCCAAGGTTCTTAGCGCTCTGGGAGGAGGACACGATGGAGTTGTCAACCGTGATGGCGAGATCATGGAACGGGCAGTCCTTCCCGGGAGGAAGAGCAGCTCCGTCTTGCCGAGGTTCAGCTTGAGGTGGTGATCCGTCATCCACACTGATATGTCTGCCAGACATGCAGAGATGCGATTCGCCACCTGGTCATCAGAGGGGAAAGGAGAAGATTAATTGTGTGTCGTCTGCATAGCAATGATAGGAGAGACCATGTGAGGTTATGACAGAGCCAAGTGACTTGGTGTATAGCGAGAATAGGAGAGGGCCTAGAACAGAGCCCTGGGGGACACCAGTGGTGAGAGCGCGTGGTGAGGAGACAGATTCTCGCCACGCCACTTGGTAGGAGCGACCTGTCAGGTAGGACGCAATCCAAGCATGGGCCGCGCCGGAGATGCCCAACTCGGAGAGGGTGGAGAGGAGGATCTGATGGTTCACAGTATCGAAGGCAGCCGATAGGTCTAGAAGGATGAGAGCAGAGGAGAGAGAGTTAGCTTTAGCAGTGCGGAGTGCCTCCGTGATACAGAGAAGAGCAGTCTCAGTTGAATGACTAGTCTTGAAACCTGACTGATTTGGATCAAGAAGGTCATTCAGGTTATCATCATACAGGTTATTACCCATAACCCATTGCATCATACAGGTTATTGCCCATAACCCATTGCACCCATACAGGTTATTACCCATAACCCATTGCATCATACAGGTTATTACCCATAACCCATTGCACCATACAGGTTATTGCCCATAACCCATTGCATCATACAGGTTATTACCCATAACCCATTGCATCCATACAGGTTATTACCCATAACCCATTGCATCATACAGGTTATACCCATAACCCATTGCATCATACAGGTTATACCCATAACCCATTGCATCATATAGGTAATTACCCATAACCCACTGCACCATACAGGTTATTACCCATAACCCATTGCACCATACAGGTTATTACACATAACCCATTGCATCATACAGGTAACTACCCATAACCCATTGATTCATACAGGTTATTACCCATAACCCATTGCACCATACAGGTTATTACCCATAACCCATTGCATCATACAGGTTATTACCCATAACCCATTGCATCATACAGGTTATTGCCCATAACCCCTTGCACCATACAGGTAATTACCCATAACCCATTGCATCCATACAGGTTATTACCCATAACCCATTGCATCATACAGGTTATACCCATAACCCATTGCATCATACAGGTTATACCCATAACCCATTGCATCATATAGGTAATTACCCATAACCCACTGCACCATACAGGTTATTACCCATAACCCATTGCACCATACAGGTTATTACACATAACCCATTGCATCATACAGGTAACTACCCATAACCCATTGCATCATACAGGTTATTACCCATAACCCATTGCACCATACAGGTTATTACCCATAACCCATTGCATCATACAGGTTATTACCCATAACCCATTGCATCATACAGGTTATTGCCCATAACCCATTGCATCATACAGGTTATTGCCCATAACCCATTGCATCATACAGGTTATTACCCATAACCCATTGCATCCATACAGGTTATTACCCATAACCCATTGCATCCATACAGGTTATTACCCATAACCCATTGCATCCATACAGGTTATTACCCATAACCCACTGCACCATACAGGTAATTACCCATAACCCATTGCATCCATACAGGTTATTACCCATAACCCACTGCACCATACAGGTAATTACCCATAACCCATTGCATCATACAGGTTATTGCCCATAACCCACTGCACCATACAGGTAATTACCCATAACCCATTGCACCATACAGGTAACTACCCATAACCCACTGCATCATACAGGTTATTACCCATAACCCATTGCATCCATACAGGTTATTACCCATAACCCATTGCATCCATACAGGTTATTACCCATAACCCATTGCACCATACAGGTTATTACCCATAACCCATTGCATCCATACAGGTTATTACCCATAACCCATTGCACCATACAGGTTATTACCCATAACCCATTGCATCCATACAGGTTATTACCCATAACCCATTGCACCATACAGGTTATTACCCATAACCCATTGCACCATACAGGTTATTACCCATAACCCATTGCATCCATACAGGTTATTACCCATAACCCATTGCACCATACAGGTTATTACCCATAACCCATTGCATCATACAGGTTATTACCCATAACCCATTGCATCATACAGGTTATTACCCATAACCCATTGCACCATACAGGTTATTGCCCATAACCCATTGCATCATACAGGTTATTACCCATAACCCATTGCACCATACAGGTTATTACCCATAACCCATTGCACCATGCAGGTTATTGCCCATAACCCATTGCACCATGCAGGTTATTACCCATAACCCATTGCACCATACAGGTAAGACGGGACAGGGAAATTCCATTCTGCAGAAATATGAAAAATGTAAAACTAGAACAAATTAGGTAAAACCACTATAACTTATACTTTTAAATTGAAACACTACACTTTGCAGTGCGGTTGACAAAACTGTGCGGAGTGCAGAGCTCCCTGTCAATAAACACATCAATCTGCTAATCTGTCTGTAGTCTGTATGTTTTAGACTGTCAGTAGTCTGTATGTCTGTAGACTGTCAGTGGTCTGTATGTCTGTAGACTGTCCGTGATCTGTCTGTAGTCTGCCTGTAGTCTGTAGTTTGTCAGTAGTCAGTCTGTAGTCTGTCTGTAATTTGTCTGTGGACTGTCAGTGGTCTGTATGTAGTCTGTCGGTGGTCTGTCAGTGGCTTGTCTGTAGACTGCCCATGATCTGTCAGTAGTTTATCTGGAGTCTGTTTGTCAGTGGTCTGTCCGTAGTCTTCCAGTATACGTTTGTAGTCTGTCAGTAGTCTGTATGTCAGTAGTTTGTCAGTGGTCTGTCAGTAGACGTCTGTAGTCTGTCAGTGGTCTGTCAGTAGTCTGTCAGTAGTCTGTCAGTAGATGTCTGTAGTCTGTCAGTAGTCTGTCAGTAGTCTGTCAGTAGATGTCTGTAGTCTGTCAGTAGTATGTCTGTAGTCTGTCAGTAGTCTGTCAGTAGACGTCTGTAGTCTGTCAGTAGTCTGTCAGTAGACGTCTGTAGTCTGTCAGTAGTCTGTCAGTAGACGTCTGTAGTCTGTCAGTAGTCTTTCAGTAGACGTCTGTAGTCTGTCAGTAGTCTGTCAGTAGACGTCTGTAGTCTGTCAGTAGTCTTTCAGTAGACGTCTGTAGTCTGTCAGTAGTCTTTCAGTAGACGTCTGTAGTCTGTCAGTAGTCTTTCAGTAGACGTCTGTAGTCTGTCAGTAGTCTGTCAGTAGACGTCTGTAGTCTGTCAGTAGTCTGTCAGTAGACGTCTGTAGTCTGTCAGTAGTCTTTCAGTAGACATCTGTAGTCTGTCAGTAGTCTGTCAGTAGACGTCTGTAGTCTGTCAGTAGTCTTTCTGTAGTCTGTCAGTAGTCTGTCAGTAGTCTGTCAGTAGACGTCTGTAGTCTGTCAGTAGTCTGTCAGTAGACGTCTGTAGTCTGTCAGTAGTCTTTCCGTAGACATCTGTAGTCTGTCAGTAGTCTTTCTGTAGTCTGTCTGTAGTCTGTCAGTAGTCTGTCAGTAGTCTTTCTGTAGTCTGTCAGTAGTCTGTCAGTAGTCTGTCAGTAGACGTCTGTAGTCTGTCAGTAGTCTGTCAGTAGACGTCTGTAGTCTGTCAGTAGTCTTTCCGTAGACATCTGTAGTCTGTCAGTAGTCTTTCTGTAGTCTGTCAGTAGTCTTTCTGTAGTCTGTCAGTAGTCTGTCAGTAGATGTCTGTAGTCTGTCAGTAGTCTGTCAGTAGACGTCTGTAGTCTGTCAGTAGTCTGTCAGTAGTCTGTCAGTAGACATCTGTAGTCTGTCAGTAGTCTGTCAGTAGTCTGTCAGTAGTCTGTCAGTCGACGTCTGTAGTCTGTCAGTAGTCTGTCAGTAGATGTCTGTAGTCTGTCGGTAGTCTGTCAGTGGTCTGTCAGTAGACGTCTGTAGTCTGTCAGTAGTCTGTCAGTAGACGTCTGTAGTCTGTCAGTAGGCTGCCTGTAGACTGTCAGTGGTCTGTCTGTCATCAGTCCGTCAGTCATGCCTGCATGTCTGTAGTCTGTCTGTAATCTGTTGTCTGTAGTCTGTCAGTAGTCTGTCAGTAGTCTGTCAGTAGTCTTCCCGTAGACGTCAGTAGTCTGTCTGTAGTCTGTCTGTAGTCTGTCTGTAGTCTGTCAGTAGTCTTTCAGTAGACGTCTGAGTCCTGGTGACCATGTCCTTGTTCAACAGACTTCAAAGAGAAAAGAGCTTGCTTTTCTTCCTCTAACTCGACTTCCAAATCCCTCCCTCCCTCCCTCCCTCCCTCCCTCCCTCCCTCCCTCCCTCTCTCTCTCCCCCCACCCTCCCTCCCTCTCTCTCTCTCTCCCCCCACCCTCCCTCCCTCCCTCCCTCCCTCCATTCCGTCATGTAGCAGTGGTATCAGATTTCACTGGGAAAGTGGCCTCCTGGACTAATTTTGTGTAGTCCCCCTCCCTCCCTCCCTCCCTCCCTCCCTCCCTCCCTCCCCCACCCTCCCTCCCTCTCTCTCTCCCCCTCCCTCCCTCCCTCCCTCCCTCTCTCTCTCCCCCCACCCTCCCTCCCTCTCTCTCTCCCCCCCTCCCTCCCTCCCTCCCTCTCTCTCTCCCCCCACCCTCCCACCCTCCCCTCCCTCCCTCCCTACCGCTCAAAGGCCATTATAGTGGAGGATCATTTTCTCCTGTTGCAGTAGAGAGAGCAGAGAGCAGAATAGAACAGAGTACCACCCCTAAATGTCTGGTTCTAATAAAACAACTCCTGCTGCACCCCTCTGCCTGCACCCCTCCGCCTGCACCCCCCAGCCTGCACCCCTCCGCCTGCATCCCTCTGCCTGCACCCCTCTGCCTGCACCCCTCTGCCTGCACCCCTCCGGCTGCACCCCTCCGCCTGCACCCCCAGCCTGCACCCCTCTGCCTGCACCCCTCTGCCTGCACCCCTCCGCCTGCACCCCTCCGCCTGCACCCCTCTGCCTGCACCCCTCTGCCTGCACCCCTCTGCCTGCACCCCTCCGCCTGCACCCCTCAGCCTGCATCCTATGCTGCTGCTCTACCCCCCCACCTCCAGGCCCGTATCCCCCATGCCACGGGCTTACAGCCAAGGGGCCGGCTACGGAGGAATGGGGAGAAATATGAATGTAATGGTTGAAAAGGCAACAGTGCTGGAGGAATGAAAGATTTGATTGTAGTAGGAAGTAGGAGAGAGAGAGAGAGTAGGAGAGAGACAGAGAGAGAGACAGAAAGAGAGAGAGAGACAGCGAGAGAGAGAGACAGAGACAGAGACAGAGAGAGAGAGAGAGACATAGAGAGAGAGACAGAGACAGAGAGAGAGAGACAGAGAGAGAGAGACAGAGAGACAGAGACAGACAGAGAGAGAGAGAGAGAGAGAGAGAGAGACAGAGAGACTGGAATAGATACAAAAAGAAAGACATACAGAGACCAGAGCCAGAGGAAAGAGCCCAGAGCCAGCCAGAGGACAGAGACAACCAGAGGAAAGGAAACAGGGGAGGACAGCAGGTATCGGCTGGGCTGGGCTGGGGTGAAGGTGAGCCATGCTCAAGGAATGCTCTAGCTATAACAGCCCCAGCTCTAGCAGTGTGACTCAGGAGTGAGTTGTTCATTGTTTACAGGACTACTTCTGGCATAACTGCTCACTCACACACTCTCAGTGACTCAGTGTTGTTGAGTTCCACTCTCAGGGACTCAGTGTTGTTGAGTTCCACTCTCAGGGACTCAGTGTTGTTGAGTTCCACTCTCAGTGACTCTGTGTTGTTGAGTTCCACTCTCAGGGACTCAGTGTTGTTGAGTTCCACTCTCAGTGACTCAGTGTTGTTGAGTTCCACTCTCAGTGTTGTTGACTCAGTGACTTGTTGAGTTCCACTCTCAGTTCCTCTCAGGGACTCAGTGTTGTTGAGTTCCACTCTCAGGGACTCAGTGTTGTTGAGTTCCACTCTCAGGGACTCAGTGTTGTTGAGTTCCACTCTCAGTGACTCAGTGTTGTTGAGTTCCACTCTCAGTGTTGTTGAGTTCCACTCTCAGTGACTCAGTGTTGTTGAGTTCCACTCTCAGTGACTATGTGTTGTTGAGTTCCACTCTCAGTGACTCAGTGTTGTTGAGTTCCACTCTCAGGGACTCAGTGTTGTTGAGTTCCACTCTCAGGGACTCAGTGTTGTTAAGTTCCACTCTCAGTGACTCTGTGGTTGAGTTCCACTCTCAGGGACTCAGTGTTGTTAAGTTCCACTCTCAGTGACTCAGTGTTGTTGAGTTCCCCTCTCAGTGACTCAGTGTTGTTGAGTTCCCCTCTCAGTGACTCAGTGTTGTTGAGTTCCACTCTCAGTGACTCAGTGTTGTTGAGTTCCACTCTCAGTGACTCAGTGTTGTTGAGTTCCACTCTCAGGGACTCAGTGTTGTTGAGTTCCACTCTCAGGGACTCAGTGTTGTTGAGTTCCACTCAGTGTTGTTGAGTTCCACTCTCTGTGTTGTTGAGTTCCACTCTCTGTGTTGTTGAGTTCCACTCTCAGTGTCGTTGAGTTCCACTCTCAGTGACTCAGTGTTGTTGAGTTCCACTCTCAGTGACTCAGTGTTGTTGAGTTCCACTCTCAGTGACTCAGTGTTGTTGAGTTCCACTCTCAGTGACTCAGTGTTGTTGAGTTCCACTCTCAGTGACTCAGTGTTGTTGAGTTCCACTCTCAGTGACTCAGTGTTGTTGAGTTCCACTCTCAGTGACTCAGTGTTGTTGAGTTCCACTCTCAGTGACTCAGTGTTGTTGAGTTCCACTCTCAGTGACTCAGTGTTGTTGAGTTCCACTCTCAGGGACTCAGTGTTGTTGAGTTCCACTCTCAGGGACTCAGTGTTGTTGAGTTCCACTCAGTGTTGTTGAGTTCCATTGTCTAAATACACACCTTAACACCACCTGTCCACTGTCCATCTATCCATCCATTCTCTTTCCATTCACACATTTGTGTTAGTGTTGATATTAGTGGAACCTCCAGTCCCACCCTGTAGCCTTCAGCCTCTCCACCTCCAGTCCCACCCTGTAGCCTTCAGCCTCTCCACCTCCAGTCCCACCCTGTAGCCTTCAGCCTCTCCACCTCCAGTCCCACCCTGTAGCCTTCAGCCTCTCTACCTCCAGTCCCACCCTGTAGCCTTCAGCCTCTCCACCTCCAGTCCCACCCTGTAGCCTTCAGCCTCTCCACCTCCAGTCCCACCCTGTAGCCTTCAGCCTCTCTACCTCCAGTCCCACCCTGTAGTCTTCAGCCTCTCCACCTCCAGTCCCACCCTGTAGCCTTCAGCCTCTCCAGCTCCAGTCCCACCCTGTAGCCTTCAGCCTCTCTACCTCCAGTCCCACCCTGTAGCCTTCAGCCTCTCCACCTCCAGTCCCACCCTGTAGCCTTCAGCCTCTCTACCTCCAGTCCCACCCTGTAGCCTTCAGCCTCTCCACCTCCAGTCCCACCCTGTAGCCTTCAGCCTCTCTACCTCCAGTCCCACCCTGTAGCCTTCAGCCTCTCCACCTCCAGTCCCACCCTGTAGCCTTCAGCCTCTCCACCTCCAGTCCCACCCTGTAGCCTTCAGCCTCTCTACCACCAGTCCCACCCTGTAGCCTTCAGCCTCTCTACCTCCAGTCCCACCCTGTAGCCTTCAGCCTCTCCACCTCCAGTCCCACCCTGTAGCCTTCAGCCTCTCTACCTCCAGTCCCACCCTGTAGCCTTCAGCCTCTCCACCTCCAGTCCCACCCTGTAGCCTTCAGCCTCTCCACCTCCAGTCCCACCCTGTAGCCTTCAGCCTCTCTACCTCCAGTCCCACCCCTGTAGCCTTCAGCCTCTCTACCTCCAGTCCCACCCTGTAGCCTTCAGCCTCTCCACCTCCAGTCCCACCCTGTAGCCTTCAGCCTCTCCACCTCCAGTCCCACCCTGTAGCCTTCAGCCTCTCCACCTCCAGTCCCACCCTGTAGCCTTCAGCCTCTCTACCTCCAGTCCCACCCTGTAGCCTTCAGCCTCTCCACCTCCAGTCCCACCCTGTAGCCTTCAGCCTCTCCACCTCCAGTCCCACCCTGTAGCCTTCAGCCTCTCCACCTCCAGTCCCACCCTGTAGCCTTCAGCCTCTCTACCTCCAGTCCCACCCTGTAGCCTTCAGCCTCTCCACCTCCAGTCCCACCCTGTAGCCTTCAGCCTCTCTACCTCCAGTCCCACCCTGTAGCCTTCAGCCTCTCTACCTCCAGTCCCACCCTGTAGCCTTCAGCCTCTCCACCTCCAGTCCCACCCTGTAGCCTTCAGCCTCTCCACCTCCAGTCCCACCCTGTAGCCTTCAGCCTCTCTACCTCCAGTCCCACCCTGTAGCCTTCAGCCTCTCCACCTCCAGTCCCACCCTGTAGCCTTCAGCCTCTCCACCTCCAGTCCCACCCTGTAGCCTTCAGCCTCTCCACCTCCAGTCCCACCCTGTAGTCTTCAGCCTCTCTACCTCCCACCCTGTAGCCTTCAGCCTCTCCACCTCCAGTCCCACCCTGTAGCCTTCAGCCTCTCTACCTCCAGTCCCACCCTGTAGCCTTCAGCCTCTCCACCTCCAGTCCCACCCTGTAGCCTTCAGCCTCTCTACCTCCAGTCCCACCCTGTAGCCTTCAGCCTCTCCACCTCCAGTCCCACCCTGTAGCCTTCAGCCTCTCCACCTCCAGTCCCACCCTGTAGCCTTCAGCCTCTCCACCTCCAGTCCCACCCTGTAGCCTTCAGACTCTCTACCTCCAGTCCCACCCTGTAGCCTTCAGCCTCTCTACCACCAGTAGCTTTCTGCTGTAGTGAGCACCACACCACAACACACCACAACACCACACACCACCACAACACCACAACACCACCACAACACCACACACCACCACACACCACAACACCACACACCACAACACACCACAACACCACACACCACCACACACCACCACAACACCACACACCACCACACACCACACACCACAACACACCACAACACCACACACCACCACACACCACCACACACCACCACACACCACACACCACAACACACCACAACACCACAACGCACCACACCACAACACACCACAACGCCACAACACACCACAACACCACACACCACCACAACACCACAACACCACACACCACAACACACCACAACACCACACACCACAACACAACAACGCACCACACCACAACACACCACAACACCACACACCACCACACACCACCACAACACCACACACCACAACACCACAACACAACGCACCACAACACACCACACCACAATGCTCCACAACACCACAACACACCACAACACCACACACCACAACCTCACCACACCACACCACAACACAACACACCACAACACAACACCACAACACCACACACCACAACGCACCACAACACAACACACCACCACCACAACACACCACAACGCACCACAACACAACACACCACCACCACAACACAACACCACAACACAACACACCACCACCACAACATACCACCACAACGCACCACACCACACCACACCACAACGCACCACAACACAACACACCACCACCACAACACAACACCACAACACAACACACCACAACCACAACACACCACAACGCACCACACCACACCACACCACAACGCACCACAACACAACACACCACCACCACAACACACCACCACACACCACACCACAACACACCACCACAACACACCACAACGCACCACACCACAACACACCACCACAACACACCACAACGCACCACACCACACCACACCACACCACAACGCACCACAACACAACACACCACCACCACAACACACCACCACACACCACACCACAACACACCACCACAACACACCACAACGCACCACACCACAACACACCACCACCACCACAACACACCACCACAACACACCACCACAACACACCACAACGCACCACACCACAACACACCACCACCACAACACACCACCACCACAACACACCACCACAACACACCACCACAACACACCACAACGCACCACACCACCACCACAACACACCACCACAACACACCACAACACAACACACCACCACCACAACACACCACCACAACACACCACCACAACACACCACAACGCACCACAACACACCACCACAACACACCACAACGCACCACACCACAACACCCCACCACACACCTAAACACACCACAACACACAACACCAAAACGCCACCACAACACCACCACAACACCACCCCAACACAACACACCACCACCACAACACACTACCACAACACACCACAACACACCACAACGCACCAAAACACACCACAACGCACCAAAACACACCGCACCAAACACACACAACACCACAACACAACACCACCCCAACACAACACCACCCCAACACCACTCCAACACCACAACAACACAACATAACACCACTCCAACACCACAACAACACCACCCCAAAACAACACCACCCGAACACAACACAACACCACCCCAACACAACACAACACAACACCACCCCAACACAACACCACCACAACACAACACAACACCACCCCAACACAACACCACCCCAACACAACACCACCCCAACACCACTCCAACACCACAACAACACAACATAACACCACTCCAACACCACAACAACACCACCCCAAAACAACACCACCCGAACACAACACAACACCACCCCAACACAACACAACACAACACCACCCCAACACAACACCACCACAACACAACACAACACCACCCCAAAACAACACAACACCACCCCAACACAACACAACATAACATAACACCACCGCAAAACAACACCACCCGAACACAACACAACACAACACCACCCCAACACAACACCACCCCAACCCCAAAACAACACCACCCCCAACACAACACCACCCCAACACAACACCACCCCAACCCCAAAACAACACCACCCCAACACAACACCACCCCAACCCCAAAACAACACCACCCCCCAACCCCAACCCCAAAACAACACCACCCCAACACAACACCACCCCAACCCCAAAACAACACCACCCCACCCCCAAAACAACACCACACCACACCCAAAACAACACCACCCCACCCCCAACACAACACCACCCCAACCCCAAAACAACACCACCCCCAACCCCAACCCCAAAACAACACCACCCCACCCCCAAAACAACACCACCCCACCCCCAAAACAACACCACCCCCAACCCCAACACAACACCACCCCAACCCCAAAACAACACCACCCCCAACCCCAACCCCAAAACAACACCACCCCACCCCCAAAACAACACCACCCCACCCCCAAAACAACACCACCCCAACCCCAACCCCAAAACAACACCACCCCACCCCCAAAACAACACCACCCCCAACCCCAACCCCAAAACAACACCACCCCACCCCCAAAACAACACCACACCACCCCCAAAACAACACCACCCCCAACCCCAACCCCAAAACAACACCACCCCACCCCCAAAACAACACCACACCACACCACACCACAGCCACAACGATAGTCCAGACTGGGATGTCGATCTTAATGACAGTC